>NW_006400120.1:912472-913828 GCF_000299155.1 Elephantulus edwardii
GTTAGCAGAACAATTTCCTATAGGCCAGAGATCCTTCTAAAACATTCTATGGATGGACCTTCTAAAGCAGTCACACTATTAAGCAATACTAAGAAAAGCTACCATATGTGAAACATCATACAACATGGATGGGCTTAGAAAACATTTTGCTGAGTGAAATAATTCAATCACAGAAGTATAAATATTATATAAGAAGACTATTATAAAAGTAGAATGGTTACTGGAAGTTGGAGGTGGAGGGAGAGTAAAGAAAGAATGGATAGATAAAGACCTACAGTGGAAGAGGTGATGGGAAGGCCACTCTGAAATGAATGTATGATCAGATTTCATATATATATTTGCAATTAACAATCTGGAACAGGATATGCATTGCTGATTGAATTGGGGGTTAAAGGGAGAAAATTAATGTTAATAAGTAAATGAAAACAAATTTCTCTGTAAGCTTTCATTCAAATCACAATATTAAGTAATTTTAAAAAACAGAAGTGAAGTATTTTTATATTTAAAAATATAAAATAGATGTAATCTTGGCAGAGTGTTACAACAAAAAATAATTATTTTGTACCTCCAAAAATTTCCTCAAGAAAGGGAGTTTGTCACATCTTTGGGTGCCCATTTGCCTGTCATAATCCTGGAAAGGGAATTAGTATTCAATGAACGTTTGTTCAAATGGGAAAATGAAATGCTAGTATTTTGGTTGGTTAAATTGTGCAATCCATCTTTTTGTCCTTCTGAGAGTCTCAGCAGCTCAGCTACTTTGATCTACTTTTGCCTAGATGCTAGAATGTTCTAGCAGAGACTGAGCAATGGTTTCTTTTGACCCCTCAGGGCCTCAGATTGTTTGCACATATTGGAGAAGACATGCTTGCTCTTATCCAGTTCTGTAATTAGTTATTTCCAATTGCTCAACTTTGCAAATGAGATTTAATTGGTATAACAGAATTTTGCACATGAAAAACATTAACCAATATGTTATATATACTTTTTTAAAAGTTTGCCCAATGGTGATTTTTTAAAATTTATTATTAATTTCAGTAAAAATTTACAGAGACTTTGGATTTCCATTCATTCATTGTTGCACTTTTCCCCCCTCCCAACCCTACCCGCTAGTACACTACCCTCTTGTAAAAGTAAAACAAAAATTCTTTCATTGTTTTAAAAACCCTCCCCCAGGTCCACTCCATCATGCAGCCTCTGCTCTAGACACCTGTCATGACAAAAATACCTAATCACATATCCTTTTTAAACAGTTTTCTCCCTCATCTGCTTCAATGCAGTATACATTATTGAACCCATTTTCCTCAGTCTCCCCCGAATCCCAAGGTCAGTCCTGTTTTACAACATTGGCACCATGCA
>NW_006400120.1:915788-917077 GCF_000299155.1 Elephantulus edwardii
GGGAGAAATTCATTATCAACTGTGAAAACTAGGCCAGGTACTGATTGTGGAATGGACCATCAACTAACTACTCATATGCAAGTTCAAACTGAAGCTAACTAAGAAAATTAAATCAAATCCACAAGAACCAAAGTTTGACCATGAATCTATCTCACCTAATTTTAAAAAATCATCTAAAAAAAATTTGAGGCCTGAACACTATGAGCAAAGGCTAAGTGATCTGCAGGAGAATATAAAGAATATTATTCACTAAGAAAGCAAAAAGTTATTACAAAAACAAAGGAAAAAGAAAATACCAAGATGGATGTGGTAAAAGACTCTAAATAATGCACTATGATGCTAAGAAGAAATCAAGAAGTTAAAGACCTGAGCAGAAGGTTTCAAAGGGCAACTCAGGAAAACAAAGCAAAGTATTATTATATCTGAAGAGCTGGAGTCAGAAAATAATAAGGGCCAAACTCACTCAGCATTTCTTGAGCTGAAGTCACTGAAGAACAGACTCACACCTTGAGTTGCCATACTGAAGGATGTTATGGGCAGAGAATTATATGATCCAGGAAGCATTAAAAGAAGATGGAAGGAGTACACAGAGTCACTGTACCAGAAAGAAAAACAACATATGATCAAGAAATAATGGTGATAAAGGAGAAAGTGAATGGTACTTTGAAGGAATTGGATAAAAAACAAACAAACAAAAACAAACCCAAAAAACACACAAGGTCCCTGGAATTGATAGAATATTAATTAACATATTTTAACAAAGAGATACTGCCCTGGACATGCTTACCCAATTCTGCCAAGAAATCTGGAGGACAGCTAGCTGGCTAACTGACTAGAAAAGATCCATATTTATTTTCACTCCAATAAAAGGTGACTCTACAGAGTGTGGAAATTATTGAACAATATTACTAATGTCACAAGCAAGGAAAATCCTGCTGAAGATTATCTAAAAACAACTGAAACAGTCCTTTGACAAACAACTACCGTAAATACAAACTGGGTTTAGAAGAAGCCATGGAAGTAGATAAATTACTCCAATGACAGAAGGAGCATAGCTGAAAGCAGAGAGTATCAGTGGAATATCTATCTGTATTTCACTGATCATGCAAAAGACTGTAACTATCACAATAAATTGTGGCTAACCTTGAGGATGGGAATCCCAGAATACTTGATCGTGCTTACGCAAAACCTATACTTGGACAAGGAGGGAGACATCAAAATAGAGAAAGGAAACATTGCATGGTTCAAAATTGAAAAGGGTGTACATCAGGGATGTGTCCTATTTCCAT
>NW_006400120.1:922802-937649 GCF_000299155.1 Elephantulus edwardii
ATATTTTACTTTTAAAAAAAAGACATTGCAAGTTTCTACCAGCAATATTGTTCTTCATCTCTACCATGATCTTAGGCAGGTTCTACATATAGGCAGCCTGGAGAAGATACAATGAACTGAACCCAGGAACATCAGAGAAAAAAAAAATCAATAGAGCCGGAGAGGGTTATAGAAAATTACAGCAACCATAGCTAAAGAGCAACCACCAAAATGTAATTTCAATAAGAACAAAAATCTCATTATTTTAAGCTTCTAATCCCATGCAATTAACCAACTTTGAAAATATCCTGGAGGGTCAGCTATAGGTAGATTCCAACTTGATGGTACTCAATAACAACAACAATCACAATCTCAATCCCTCCTAAGGAAAATATTTCCTTAAATCAAATTATTTATCTTGGATCACAAATCGGGTGAAGAATAGTACTGCTTCCAAATGCTGCCTTTGACTAAGAGATCTAGTCTTCTTTCTCCCATTATACCTAACTCAGGGATATTCCTGGCTCTTAAGTATTTTAAAGTGTTAGTTGAAGTATAAGGCACAAGAATTCTTTGCTGACTATAAGACTGGAGTCTTGCTTTGTATTCTGGTGAAAATTGCTTTGTGTGGCAATGGCATGAAAGACGAGCTGATTGTATTGGAAAATGGTATTTTACCTCTTATACCAATGATCCTGTGTACTCTAGTCCTCTACAACATCTTTTACTTAACATAGATGCCTATGGAACATGCTAAGAAAAAAAAGATATGGCTACTAGGTTGATTATTCTGAGTTTTCTATCATTTCATCCAACAACATCCCTGTAATCTATTGGAGGTGGATTTTTTTTTCCTTTTCTTTGAATGGCTCTGAACTTGATGAGGCTTAACCTCTCATAGGGTTAGTCTAGGCTTGCTGGCTATCCTTATCCTCTGGCTTTCAATTTAGGTGGTTTCTCTGATGGCAGAAGAAGAGGTTGCAGTATTTTATCTTCTGCTCCTTCCCTGTCTCAGCAGCACTACAGTTCCGGTATTTCTGTGACCGTGGCTCCTCTCAAGTAGCCCTCACTTCTATAGCTCCAGCTTTTACTAGGCTTTGATAACACGGCTCCCCACTCTAAACTTTACATCTGAAGCAAACAGCAATTTTCTGTGTTACTAAACCTTAGGAGCCTGAGCATTGCTTGTTGGTTTCCTTAATCTGCCCATCTTCGTAAATAATTTCTCTATATTAGTTTACTTAAATTCTAGCCAATTGAATCCTTTGTTTCCTATGGAAACTCTGAATGATGGATCTGTTTCCAGAAAAGCATACTTGAGTCTTACAAAGGTATTGATTTATAACAGTGTCTCTCAACCTTAACACTAGTGGTGTTTACCAAAATCCAACAAAAACTCTTCTGAAATGAATAGATTCTGATTCTTGGGTGTCTTCTCTGCTCTGCTGGCATTGTCTGCAGCAAATTGCGCTGCTAATCTAAAGACAATGCGATTCCTCTTGGGTGTTTCCTGTCTTGTCAGTAGCTCCAAGGGAGAAAGATGCGCAGAATCCTCTTGCACAATTTACCCATTGGGGGATCAGTTCTGAGTCTGTTCTGACTTGATGGTGATGTTGTTGATTGCCTTTAAGTTGAGCAAAACTCAAAGCAACCCTATAAACAAAAGGCCTGAAGCCCCTTTACAACTATTGATATTTATCAATGTTCATAGAGTTTTCAGAGGCAAGTTGATGGCAAGTAAAAATCTTAACAGAGCTATTTTCTCTCCTAAAGAGTTGAATATAACTGCTGATATTTTGGTTAGTAGACAAAACCTAATGCACTACACAATTGGGGATGTAGGGACTGAGCTGTTACTGTTGTTAAGTGTTATTATTATTATTATTCATAGTAATGCTACAAATGATGGATGCAAACTCTGCCCTACTCTGTGCCATCTTCATCATCTCTGAGCCCACAGTTACACACACTGTGTCAATCCATCTCCTTGAAGGTTGTCTTCACTTTCTCTTGTCTTCTACCTTTCCAAGCTTGGTATATTTTTTCCAAGGATTGACCCACTTATCTTCCCCTGTCCAGGAATTGATGGAACACCAAATGAGATATTTCATCAGTTAGCGATCTGGTTTTGCTTGCCAGGAAATCTTTAAAATAGCTACCTGTCCACTGATTAGAAGAGACCTATATTTATTCTCATTCCCCCAAAAAGGGATCCAACAGAGTGTGGAAATTATCTAGCAATAAATGTTTGTCTGTCAGATATTGTTCTAAAGCGGAGCATCCAAATTAAGACAGACTAGGGAGAAAGTTTGGCCATTCACTTTGGAAATAAAAGGCCTTCAAAAACCCTATGTACAATAGAGGACATGTAGATTAGACTAGCAGATTTGGCACTGGAGACTGAGCCCTCATACTGGGAACACAGAGGAGATTGTAATTGGGAAAATCTGCTGTCATGGACCTCTCCAGAGTGCTGAAGAGCAACAGTGTCAGTTTAGATACAAAGTTGTGCCTAATCCAGGCCATGGTTTCTTCAATTACTTGTTATGCTTCAGAGACTTGGACAATAACTAAGGATGACAGAAAAAGAATACATGCCTTTAAGTTGTGGTGCTGGAGAAAAGTCTTGAACATGCCACAGACGGCCAAGAAAACAAATCAGTCTGTCTTGGAGAGCGTGAAACCAAGTCTCATCTTGGAGGTTAGGATTTTGAAGCTCCGCCTCACTTACTTTGGTCACATGACCAGGAGAGATTGGTCCTTGGAAAAAGGCACCATGCTCAGAAGGGTGGATGTACAGCACAGAAGAGGAAGACCCTGGATGAGATAGATTGATACAGTAACTGGGGCAATGGGGGTTGGGGTGTCAGAATTTGTGAGACTGGCTCAGGATAAGGAAGGGTTCAGAGTTGCTGGACATAGGGTTGCTATGCATCACAGGTGACTCAACTGAACATAATAACAATAACATCCTGTAGACAGGTTTGGAAGCAAGAGTGGCATCCACTTCCTAAACAACATGTCTCCAGAAACTACGAACTTTGATAAACGTCGATAGTTGTAGAGAGGCTTCAAGGCCTTTTGTTCATAGGGTCACTATGAGTCGTGCTCAACTCAAAGGCAATCAACAATAATAATAACCTCACTAATATCACATCAAGGAAGATTCTGCTTAAAATTATTCAAAAATAACTAGAACAAGTACCTAATAAGAGAACTTCTCAAAATCTGGAAAGGAGTGTGTCTATCTCCATACCTTTTCAATTTGTATGTGGAACGGGTCACTCAGAGGCTGAGCTTTATGGGGACAAATGCCCCATTAGGATTGGAAGAAGACTCATTAACATCCTTCGTTATGGAAATGACAGAACTTGGCATGTTGAAACTGAAGAGGACCTGAGACATTAAATGCAGGTCAAATTGTAATCTTCAATATGGATTACATCTCAACATCAGGAAAACAAAGATTCTCACCACTATGGGCAATCTCCACTCTTGCAATTAACTGCCTCTGAAAACCTATTGGAGGGTCAGCTATGTTGATTCTGACTTGATAGTACATAACAACAACAAGGCCAATTGGAAGCACCATGAGAATGGAGAAGAGTTTGAGACTGTTAACAATTTCAGCTTGTTTCCAAGATCGAAAATCTAGGCACTGGCAGTCAGGAAATCAAAAGGTGACTTTCATTAGGAATATCTACTGTCAGGAACTTCTCTAGAGTGTTGAAAAGCAATGATGTCAGTCTAGGGACTAAGGTGCACCTTATCCAAGGCATGTTTTCTGCAATTACTTGCTATACATCAGAAAACTGGATAGTAGAAAGTGTAATAGAAGAAGAATTAATGCCTTTTAGTTATAGTGCAAGAGAAGAGTATTGAACATACCATTTATTCCCAAAAGAATAAATAGGTTTGTCCTAGAGAGTGTGAAACAAAGTTTGTCCTTGGAGGCAAGGCTTTTGAAGCTCTGTTTTGCGTACTTTAGGAATGTTTCCAGGCTAACTAGTCCTTGGAGAAGGACATCACTCTTGGGATAGTAGAGAGACAGAACAGGAGAGAAAGACACTGGATGAGAGTGATTTACACAGTAACTGGGGGTAGCTGTATTGGAGACAATGAGTTTGGTTCAGGATACGGCACAGTTTACAGCTATTGTACAGTGAGTTGCTAAGAGCCACAGGTGACTTGACAGTTCATGACAAAAACAAGCCAAATCTTGCTGAAAATTGTCCAACACGACTAGAACAGTTTGTTGACAAAGTACTGCCAGAAATACAAGCTAGGTTCAGAAGAGGTCATGGCACTAGGGATACCATAGCCAATGTTAGATTGATCTTGGCTGAAAGCAAGGAATATATATTTGTATTTTATTGACCATGTAAAGACATTTGACTGTGTAGATCACAACAAATTGTGGCTAATATCAAGAAGAATGGGAATCCCAGAACACTTAGCTGTGCTCATGTGAAACCTATATAGGGCTAGGAAGCTGTTATATGAACAGATCACATGAATACTGCATGCTTCAAAATATAGAAATAAGTGTATCTTTTCTCTATACCTTTTCAAGTTATATGCAGAACAGATCATTTGGAAGGCTGGACTTTATGAAAAAGAATGAAACATGAGGGTTGGAGGAAGACTTATCAATAACCTGCATCATGCAGATGACACAACTTTGCTTGTTGAAACTGAGGAGGATTTGAAGTGTTTGCTGAAAAAGGTCAACGATTGAAGTCTTTAACATGGATTACATCTCAACAACAAAAAAATAAAGACTCTTACCACTGGAACAACTGGCAGCATCATGATATATGGAAAATAGATTGAAGTTGTTAAGAATTTCATTTTGGTCTAATCCATAATCAACACTCTTAGCACTAGCATTTAGAAAATTAAAAGACAAGTTGCCTTATGAAATTCTACTGTCAGGGACCTATGAAGAATGCTAAAAAGTATAATGTATGTGAAAGAAACTCATTTGACATTTCCTTATTCAATATTTTATTTCTACATTTTTTTAATGCATTGGGATTTTTAAAAGTTTTAAAAAATAATCTTTCTCCATGTTGTATATTAAGTTTACATATTAACTGAGTAAAATCAGTAATTGAATTACTATTAAAATAGAAACAATACATTGAGATTTAATCCTAAGTAAATTTAATTTTGTGATTTTGTAGTATTTTTTTAAAAAAGAGAGAATTCTAAAAAGCAACTATGTCCGTCTAAAGACGAAGGTGCACCTGATCCAACCAATGGTCTCCTTAATTGTTTATTATGCATCTGAAAGGTGAATAATGACTAAGGATAACAGAATTAATGTCTTTGATTTGTGGTGCTGGAGAAGATTATTGAACATATTAAGAGCAACCAAGGAAACACACAGGTCTATTCTGGAGAGGCTGAAACTAGGTTGCTCCTTAGAGGTTAAGAGTTTTGAAACTCCATCTCACATACTTAGGACATAGTGCCAAGAGGAACCAGTCAATGGAGAAAGATAAAATTCCTGGAAGAGTCGAGGGACTGTGTAGGAGAGAAAGACTCCAGATGAGACAGATCGACACAGCGACTGTGGAAATGGCAGCAGGTTTGTCAGAGACAATAAGATTAACTCAGGATAGGTTCAGGGTTATTACTCACAGGGTTCCTATGAGTTATAGTCGAAAGAATGAGGACAATAACAAGGACATGCTGAAAATATGTGAGATAAAACTTTATCATCCTTGCCTCTAAGAAGAACCCTGGCTGTACCTTCCTTCTCCAGAAAATATCTGTTTGTGCCTTTGACAATACGTGAAGAACAACTAGTAGGCCAAACAACTGGAAGAGATACATATTTTCCCATTCCCAAGAAGGGCTTTCCAACAGAATGTGAAAATTATTATTATTATCTGCAAGCAAAATGTCGCTGAAGATTATCGAAAACCAGCCATGACGGTACATTGACAGAGAACCACCAAAAGTTCAGGTTGGGTTTAGGAGAGGTCATGTAGGACCAAGGATATCATTGCTGATGTCATATGTATCCTGACTAAAAGTACAGTATACTAGAAGAATTTTGCTTCATTTACTATGCAAAGTCATTTGACTGCATGAGTCATAACTCATAAGCAATCTGTACCTAGACCAAGAAACTGCTGACTGAGCAACAACTGGGAAGGGAACACTGCAGAGTTTAAAATCAGAAAGGGTGTGTGCATTAGAGTTGTGTCATTTCTCCATACTTATTCAATCTGTATGATGAACAAATCATTCAAGAACCTGAACCCTATTAAATAGAATGTGGCATCAGGATTAGAGAAATACTTATCAACAACCTTCAGTATGCAGATTGCATAACCTTGCTTACAGAAATTGAGGAAGACTTGAAATACTTGCTGGAGAAGATCAAGGAATCATGATGGATGGAGAAAATATTGAAATTGTCAAGCATTTAATATTTCTTGAATCCACAATCAAAACTCTTGATACCTTGATTGCACTGGGAAATCCCACTGTCAGAGAATTCTCCAAATTACTGAGGATCAATTATGCCAGTTTGAAGACTAAAGTACATCTAATTCAGTTTTTTCAGTCCCTTTTTATGTATCTGAGAGCTGGACAACAAACAAGGACAGAAAAACTGACGCCCTTGAGTTTTGGTATTGGAGAAGAGCACTGAATATCCCATGAACTGCCAAAAGAACCAACAGATATGTCTAGGAAAAAGTGAAGCCTGAGTGTTTCTTGAAGGAAAGGATGGTGAAACTTCATCTCACAGACTTTGTGCAGCGTCTAAATAACGTAAAACAGTGCACAGGGCCATCAATGTCTCTCTGAAAGGCTCAGAGGGAGTAAGAATAGCACAGTCTCTCAATACTTCAGAGCAGAAAGCAGATAAAGAGCTCATAGCCCAGCCCCATGGAACCTCTAGAGCCATCCTGGTAACAAGAGTTTTGTTTACTTGTTGACTCACAGTCTCATAGTTGTGGTATTGAGAATGGGGTTTATTGTGAAGTACATTGGAGAGTTGGGGATGCATAGAATAATTCACGTCTAGGTTTTAGCTCAAGTTCCAAAGCACAATTCACCAATCAGTCCAGGCTCTGATTTCATTTCATTAGTCAAATTCAAATCATCCAGCAAGGTTTGCTTCAGAGCAGTTATAAGTCAGCTTCTCCTTAATTATAAGCCAAGAAGAGTAAAACTTTCCTCCACAGCAATGCCATCGTCTCTCCACCACCATTACCAGGTTCATGCCACCAGGGACTTAATCTTACCAGGGTTTTGCTCCAGTGTTCCTCAAGTCTTATCCATCTCAAGTCTTGCTGCCACAAGTCTTGCTGCCTAGTGTTGGAAGCACTCTTTCTCTTAACCTTGTCCCATAGCTGTTGATGATTTATATGACCATGCTGATTTGCAAGACCATGCCCCTGCAGTACAGGTATCAGAAGACCAGAGGGGGCTAACCGTAATGGCTAAAAATGCCAACTTTTAGGCTAACACCACAGGCAGGATGCAAGGAGAGGATATTCCTTGTAAAAGGAGATCATTATAGTAAAGGTCAGCAAAAGAGGAGACCCTCAATGAGATGTATTGACATGATAACAGTAACAATGAGCTCAAGAGGTGGTAAAGATAGCACAGTATAGAATAGGTTATGTTGTTCATAGGATTGCTAGGAGTTATCCTCAACTCAACAGCACCTAACAACATGAGATTTTTCAATACTCTTCTCCAACACCACAACTAAAAGGCACTGATTCTTCTTCCATCATTCTTAGTCATTGTCAAACTTTCAGATGCACAGTAAGTAATTTAAAAGATCAGCAGGTGCACTTCAATCTTTAAGTTGACATCATTGTTTCTTATCACACTGGAAACATCCTTGACAGTACATTTTCCCAATGCAACATGTGCTTTGATTTCTTGATCGATGGTACCAAAGGTTTTAATCCAAGCAATATGAAATTGTTAACAACTTCAATCATTTCTCTATCATCATGTTGCCTATTGGCCCAGTAATAAGGATTTTTGTCTTATTAGTGTTGATATTTATTCTAGAGGATGTGTATTATGGGATGTTTAACAGCACATCTGGCTTTTACTCAAGAGATGGTAAGTAGCGACCTTTCCCCAGATGTAACAACCAAAAATGTCCTTGACATTCACTCACTCTCTCATTGAGTCATTAAATTAGAACCAACTCAAAGATAACCCTCCTTAGGACTTTCGAGACTGTAAATTGTTCAGCTAAGAGGATATTATCCATCTTTCTCTGGGGAGCTGCTGGTGGATCCAAACCACTTGAGGGTACAGCCTTTGGTTAACAGTGCACCTTCTTATGTCCTGAACGGATTGGGAGGACGAGGAGGGCAAAACAATCTCCAGTTGAGAAGCACTGCTTTTTTATTTTTTTTATTTTATTATTTTTGTGTGCGTGTACCGTCAAATCAGATCTGACTGGTACAGGAGGAGATTGTCCCTCCTTCCCCGGCAGAGCATCTGGTGGATTCGAACCGTGTGCCTCTGGGATTGTAGTTGGAGAAGCACTGCTTTTTATCACGTTTGTTTCTTGTAGAGTTCAGCTCTTTGTCTCAGTTCGAATCCTCAGTCAGTAGCCATTGTATCCTTAACCAGAACTTTTCTCTAACTTGCTTCCAGTATTTCGGATAAAATGTTCCTCTGTATTTTAAAAGATGTATTAAATTCATAAATTTATAGCAGTTAACATTTCAAGGAACTTGAATCATACTAAATTCAATAAAGAAGTAATAATCTTGCCACTTGACTTGTTTTTAATGTATTTTTTCCCTGTAGACTTAGTTGATAAAAAGTTTATTGGAAAGTTTATGTTTTCTCAGTTACATTTGAAAAGCCTGTTGGAATGTGTGAATAGCAAATGGATAGAGGGAAATTTGAAAATACATTTATTGACATTTAAAATAGATTTACCATAAATTAATTATTAATAAAATATTTTAGAGCAAGACTTCAAGAAAAATGAAGTGTTCACTATTTCTCAAGCTGATTCAGAAAGTCTACAATAATGAGAGAAACAGAAATAACTTAATGATAATGTTAGAAGAGCAAAGAGATGTAAGAGAAACAATAAAGTCTCTTTTGCTGTGGTTGTTGCTGTTTAGGATGTAAATCCTACTGTATTTATTAATTAAGTGAATGCATAGTAACATTGACATTATTGGTGGGTGTTTCCATGCATTAAAACACACATGGGGATTTGTGAAAAGGCTTTGCATGTCTTTTGCCCATTTTGTAATTGTGTGATTAGTCTTTTTCTTGTGGATACCCTGTAGGATTCTGTAAATTTTTACATAAGACCCTTGTTTAAATGATATTTTCAAATTATTTTTCCCTGTTCAGTAGGTTTTCTTTTTAGTATTTTGGAAAAAAACACTTCTGATGCACACAGACTTAATCTTTAGAACATACCATTAATCAATTTTTATCCTCTCCAGATTGAACATTTCCAGCTATATTTGGAACCCTGTTTCTATTATAGACTAGGCCATCTAAGCTTGACCCCATTGGTCTCTGATGAACTTTTTGGTTTTAGGCTTTACTACCAAATCTCTGATCCACCTTGTGTTGATTTTTGTGTATGGTGTGAGATGTGGATCCTGTTTCAGCTTCCTGCAGGTAGCAGTCCTGTTTTGCCAGCACCATTTGTTGAAGAGGTGGTCATTTCTCCATTTGATGGATTTTATTTTCTTGTCAAGTATCAGTTGATATTTATATCATTTATATATCAGTTGGGTTCATTTCTGTGTTTTCTGTTCTGTTCCATTTGTCTATGTGCCTGTCATTGTACCAGTACAATCCTGGTTTGGTTACTACCTAACTTGGGAGAAACTGGACAGCATTATGCTAAGTGAAATAACTCAGTCTCATGAGGATACTTATTGTATAAGACCATTATTGTAGAATGAGTGAAAGGATCAAAGCTGGGGGAGAGTAGGAGAAGAAGGTTGAAGATGGGGTGGGGACAGGGGTGGTTAATCATACACAGGGTTGCACAATTTGATGAGGAAGGGAAAAGTGGATGAAGCAAATGGGAAAGATCCGGTGTGAAAAACAATGTATGCCAAATTTGTAAATAAACCAGTATAAAATAAAAAAGAAGAAAGAAGATCACATAGGGATTAGTGCCGTAGTAAGAATACACAACAATTACCTCATACTGAAAATATTCTCATGCTAATCTCAATGCAACCTATGACACCCTCCACTAAACCTTAACCTTCTGGCAACCACAAAAGCATTCTTCATCACTATAGTTTTATTTTTATACTTTCAAGATCATCATTTAAGTAGACTCATAGAGTATGTAATATTTTTTTGAGGTTGATTAAAATCAATCAAGAGACTTGGTACCAGCACGTGTTATTGTTGTTATGTGCCATTGAGTTGCCTGCACCCTACGTACAACAGCTCTGAAGCCTGCCCTGTCCTGAGCCAGTCTCACTGACTCCAACACACCTACCGCATTGCCCCAGTTACTACATCAATCATACCAACATACAGGACACATATTTCATTGGAGGTCAAGATGCATAGATCATTGGGAAAGTCTGTAGTCAGGGAGCTCACAAAATTAGTGAGGAGTGATGATGTCAGTTTGAGAACAAAGATGTGCCTGATTGAGATTACCGTCTTTTCAATCACTTGCTATATGGTTGAGAACTTGACAACAAATAAGGATTACAAGAATTTATGCCTTTGAGCTGTGGTATGGCAGAAGAGTACCAAATATCCCAAACAGATGTATTTTGGAGAAAGTGTAACCACAGTAGTCCTTGGTGATCAAGATGACAAAGCTTTATCTCATATACTTCGGGTTTATTGTTGGGAGAAGCTATTCCTTAGAGGAAGACATCATGCTTGGGAAGGTAGCAGGTCAGTGAAGGAGAGGAAGACCCTCAACAAGATGGAGTAACACAGTGATTGTAACAGTGGGCTTGAGTATGTAAGAGATGACGAGGATGGCACAGAATAGGTCAAGTTTCAGATCAGTTGTTCATAGGGTCACTATAAGTTGTGCTCAATTTGACAGCACCTAATAACAACTATCAGCAGGCAAATGTCTTTGAGATTTGTCTATGATGTTATGTGCATAATTTATTAATTTTGTTGCAGAATAGTATTACTTTTTATGGACATATCCCAATTTGTTTGGCTTTTACTCATTGAAGAACATTTGAATTTCCAGGTTTTTGTTGATTATTTTAAAATTTATTTATTATAAAATTAAGCATAAAGGTTAATGAGTGAACACTACCCTTTCATTTATCTATGGCAAAAACCTGGCAGTGAGATTGATAGATGATATGGTTGTTGCTGTTAGGTTAGGTGCTGTCAAGTTGAGTACAACTCATCACAACACTATGAACAACAGATCAGAACCCTATTCTAACCTGCACCGTCTTCACACTTCCTGACACACTAGAACCCACTGTGGCAGTCACCATGTAAGTCCACCTGGTTGAGAGTCATCCTCTACTTCTCCAACCTTCCATCCTTCCAAGCATCACGTCCCTATCCAAGGATAGCCCCTCCTAGCAACATGGCCAAAGAATATGAGGTAAGGCCCCATCATTCTTGCCTCCAAAGAACACTTTGATGGCACCTTCTCCAAGACATATTTGTTTGTTCTTTTAGAAGTCCATTGGGTGTTCAGTGCTCTTATCTAACACAACAGCTCAAAGGAATCAATTATTCTTCTGTCATCCTTATTCATTGTCCAACTCTCACATGCATAGCAAGTGATCAGAAAGACCATGGCCTAAATCAGATGCACCTTGGTCCTCAAACTGATATCATTACTCTTCAATACGTTGGAGAGTTTCCTAACTGCAAATTGTTCCAGTGCAATGCATCTCCTTATTTCTTGACTGTTAGTACCAAGTGTGTTAATTGTGGGTCCAAGCAAGATGAAGATCTCTTCTCCATCCATCGTGATGTTGTCTAATGATCCAGTGGTAAAATTCTTTCTTTTCTTGATTTTGAGTGCAATCTATATCGAAGGCTGCATTTCTTCTACAACAAGTCCTTCAAATCCTCCTCACTTTCAACAAGCCAGGTTGCATTCTCTGCATAGCACAGGTTATTGAAGAGTCTCCCTCTGATCCTGATGCCACATTCCTCTTCATAGAGTCCAGCTTCTTCAATAATTTGCTCAGCATAGAGATTAAATGAGTTTGGAGAGAGACTACAACCTTGATGCACTCCCTTCTTAATTTTAAACCAGGCAGCATTCTCCTTTTCTGTTTTCACAATACCCTCCTGGTCCAGGTCCAGGTTTCACATGAGCACCATTAAGTACTCTGGTACTCCCATTCTTCTCAATGTCAGCCACAACTTGTCAATGTCATGCACACAGTCAAATATCTGTGTGACTTAGACTGTTGTTGCTATGTGTCATTGAGGTGACCAAATTAGTGAGGAACAATGATGCCAGTTTGAGGACTAATTTGTTTGTGCCTCTTTCTCTTTCTCATCACTTGCTACGCATTTGAGAGCTGGGCAACGAATAAGAATGATAGAAGAAGAATTTATGCCTTTGAGCTGCAGTGATGGAGAAGATACTGAATATCACATGGACTGCAAAAAGAACAAATAAATATGTCTTGGAGAGGGTCTAGTCAGAGTGCTCTTTGGAGGCAAGAATGATGAGGCTTCACCTCATATACCTTAGGCATGTTACTAGGAAGAGCTCTTTATCCCTTGGAGAAGGACATGATGCTAAGAAGGATCGAAGGTCAGTGAAGGAGAGGAATACCCTCAAACAGGAGGACTGACATGGTGACATTTACAATGGATTTAGAAAGTGTGTCAGGAAGTGTGAAGATGGAAGCATAAAGTCCAGTCTCCCAAATTATCTGTTCCACATATAAGACTGAAAAGGTATGAAGAAAGGATGTTTTTCCTTATTTATTTTGAAACATGTAGTGTTCCTTTGTTTTGTTCATATGACAACTTCTTGGTCTAGGTATACATTTTGCATGAGCATAATTAAATGTTCTTTGATTTCCATTTTTTCTCACAGCCACAATCTGTTGTAATTCATACAGTCAAATGTCTTTGTATGGTCCATAAAACACACATAGACAGTATCCTGCTACTCTCTGCTTTCAGCCAAGATCCACCTGACATTGGCAGTGCTATCCCTAGGGCCATGGCCTCTTTAAGCTTGTATTTCTAAAAGTTGTCTCACTATGTATTGTTCCAGTCACTTATTGCATAATCTTTGGCAAAATTTTGCTTGCATGTGATATTAATGATGTTGTTCTATAATTTCCACACTCTATTGGATCATCTGGGTTTGAGGATCGGGAAAAATATGAATCTTTCCATCAATTGGCCAGGCAGCTTTCCTCCAGATTTTTTTTTGTCACAACCTCATGATCATACCAAGGGCTGCATCTGTTTTTTTAAATATCTCATTTTATATTTCATAAATTCCTGAGGCCTTGCATTGGTTTGTATTCGGTTTTGGTTTTCTTTTTTTTTTTTACCAATTTCTTCAAAGCAGCTTGAATTTCCTTCTTCTTCATCACTGCTTTTTTGCTCTGGAGCTTACAAATTAAGACAGACTAAGAAGAAGGATTGACCATCTGCTTATGAATTAACAAGTTTTCGAAAAACCTATGAACAATATAAAACACTTGCTGTTGTTGTTATTGTTAAGTGCCATCAAGTTGAGCATGATTCATAGAGACTCAATGAACAAAAATCCTGAACCGTGATCTATAACTATCATTTCTGTAATGTTCATAGAGTTTGCAAAAGCATGATATTTAGGAAGTGGGTGCCACTCCTGCTTCCAAGCCTATCTTCATCTGCAAGCTCCACCAAACATTGTTTATCAGATGTAATGATTATGGAATTTGACATACCAAAGGCACCGAGTTCAGCATCACAGTAACCACAAGTAACCTCAGTATAACAAACTGGCAGACAGTGCTTTAACACTTAAGAGAATGTTCTTCACTGGAGGCCGAACTCTTATATTACAAAGCACAAATGAAGAGAAAGAGTTGTAAATAGCCACTAATAGTTAGAATGTGGAATGTAAATTGTATTAATATGAAAAAAATTGGACATTGTTAAAGAGATAGTATAACCAATAAAGGTTAACATACTGTTTGTCCCTTTGTAACTGAGATATTTCACTCAGCATAATGTCCTCCAGGGTCTGTTGTAGAAAGCGTCTGACATCAGGGTTGGAGTAAGACTGAGAAAAAACTGGATAAATTATGTATACTGTATTGAAACAGATGAGGGAAAGGACAGATTAGAGGTGATATATGATTGAGTATTATGGTTAGCACAGGAATCCAGAATTAAGGTTGCATAGAGAAGTGTACTTGGGGTGGGGAGTGGGGGGAAGGGATGGGGGAATTGTGTACCAATGAAGGAATTTTTCTTTCTTTCTCTCTTTTTTTTTCGGAGAGGGGAGCGAACTGGTGAAGAGAGGTGGGCAGGGAGAAAAGTGCGGCAATGAACAAATGGAAATACAAAATCTCTGTAAATGTTTATTAAAATTAATGGGGAAAAAAGATTAACATACTAGGCAATGGTGAGCTAAAATGTATTGGAATAGGCCATTTTAAATCAGACAATCATCTGTTACTCCAGGAATAAAGAAGAGTGAAGGATATATACACAGGACATATGTGTATGCACATACTATGCATATATACAGTTCTTGATTCATCATTTGAGAGAACTTAAAACAATATCTTAGTAGCAATGAGCATAGTATCCAGATCTTCATATCTAATTATAAATATAATAAAAGAAGACAGAATTCCTTGAAGAAATGGCTAGTTATAGAACTGGGACAGGAAATATGCAAGATGA
>NW_006400120.1:939454-940734 GCF_000299155.1 Elephantulus edwardii
TTGTTTCAGTGACTGGGGTAATCGGGATGGGTGTGTCAGAGGCAGGGTGATTGACACAGGATAGAGCAGGTTTTAGGGTTGTTGTACATAGGGTCGCTATGCGTCGCAAATGACTAGACGGCACATAACAACAACAACAACATATTTACAGAAACAATTGATTAAATAAAATTAATAAATGTGAGGGAGTGAACAAATATACCATATAGAGTCTCAAATAAATTATGGAGATGCTCCAAGTTCTAAAGAAATGATGCTTTGGAGAGTAACTGTCCTCTCTTTGTGTGTGAGCTGCACATAGTAGTCTCCTTCTAAAGAGCAAAGTATGGATGGAGGAAAGAAAAGAGTAATATTACAGAGAAAGACCTGAAAAAATTATTTCAATCAAGTGTTCAAAGTAAAAAACAATATAGTTTAGCAATCCAGATCAACAGTAATATTGATAAATGATTTTGATAGCTGGTATCCTTGATGTGACAGAAATGACATTGTACTTCAATATTCTTCCAACCAAAAATTGACAGCCACAATGTAATCATGACAAAACAGTAGTCAAATCTTACAAAATACATAGCTTCTGATCCTCAAAGCTATCCAAAATAATTAAAAACAAGGTAAATCTGAGAAACTGTCATATCTAAGATTTGCCTAAGGAAGTGCGATATCTAAATGAATTGCAATGTTGAAGATGAGATCTGAGAGCAGAAAAGGGGCACTCGATAAAGCCAAGTAAATCTGAATAAAACCTGGTTGTCAATTTACAGTAATGTGTCCATAATATCATGGCCAGCATGATGAGACTTGGTACGTCAGGGATATCATGGCTGATGTTAGATGGATCTTGTCTGGCTGAAAGCAGAGAATACAAGACACGTAGATCTTTATGTCTTATTGAATATAAAAAGGCATTTGACTCTGTGGATCATAACACATTATAACTAACATTGAAATGAATGGGAATCTCAGAACACTTAATTGTTTGCATGTGACACTTACACCTACTGCAGAAAACAGTTGTCTTGATATTATAAGGAAACCCTAGATCATTTAAAGTCAGAAAAGTTACGTGTTAAGGCCGCATCCCTTCTCTAATGCTGAGCAAATAATTCAAGAATTTACACATTATGAAGAATATGGCATCAGGGTTAGGGGGAGATTAACCAACTACCTGTGTTATGCAGATAACATTACTTCCAGGAAATGAAAACAATTTGAAAACTTATTGTGGAGATCAAATACTACAGCCTTCAATATGGAATATATCTCAACATCAAGAAATC
>NW_006400120.1:942784-943423 GCF_000299155.1 Elephantulus edwardii
GAATAGAATAGAATAGAATAGAATAGAATAGAATAGAATAGAATAGAATAGAATAGAATAGAATAGAATACTTGTTTTAGCAAGTTCCTTGTGCTCTTAACCTCCCCACCCTAACACCTCATGACCACTTATAACTCTACTAAATCTGAAGTTTTACCCTTATATGATGTTGTAGAAATGGCACTATGTAGTTGCATAACCTTTTTTTTCAAACTGACATCTTTCATGTAACAATAAGCATTTATTATTCATTTACATCTTTGTTGGTGTACTAGTTCATTCCTCTTTATCACTTTCATATTCCGTTGTGTGAATGGCCCACACTATATTCAATCTATTCATCATTGAAAGACATCTTGATTACTTCCACTTTTTAATGATTATGAATAAAGCCACTGAAAATATTCACTGCAGGATTTTGTGTCCACATAAGATTTGAAAGCAGTTGGATGTGTATCTAGGAGGAGAATTGGCTGATTGTCTGATGAGCTTATATTTCATTTTATAAGAATTGCATGCCCACCAGTAGTGAATGAATGAATGCAAGTGCCTCTTGCTCCACATCTTTGCCACCAGTTGTCATGATCCAGGTTGGTTTTTCTTTGGTTGGTTTGGGGTTTTTGTTTTTGGGGTTTTTTT
>NW_006400120.1:943530-944731 GCF_000299155.1 Elephantulus edwardii
AGATCCAGTAATAATAATGGGGGGAAATAACATTAACATTAACATTAACATTAACATTAACATTAACATTAACATTAACATTAACATTAACATCAACATCAACATCAACATCAACATCAACATCAACATCAACATCAACATTAACATTAACATTAACATTAACATTAACATTAACATTAACAAATTCCCTCTCCCATTCACTGTTGTTCTTCACGTAGATTCAGGTTTCTTAGGTAAATAATTTTTCTCTGCCTGAATAACTTCCAACATTGCTTCCAGCATAAGTCTGCTGGCAATGAAATCCTACCTCTTTCTGAGAATCTTTATTTCTTCCTAACTCTCAAAGGATAATTTCCCTGCATACAAAGTTTAGTGTTTTTCACTACTTTCAAAACTTTAGCATTTTCACTGTAGACTATTCTTGCTATCAGCTGTAGTTCTGGCTTACAATGAGAAATTGCTTCATTCTTATTGTCTCTCTATAGATAATGAGTCTACTAGCTTCTTTCGATATTTCCTTCTCTTATCTTTGGTTATCTGCAGTTTAATTATGACACACTGACATGTGTGGGATTTGGGAAGGATCAGGATTATTTATCTTACTTGGGTTCCCTTGCAGTTCTGAAGTTTGTTTTAGGCTCTTTCATTAATTTAAGAACGTTCTTGGCCATTAAAAATTTAAATGCCTTCATTATGTTCTCTATCAATCTCTTCCTTCTGTATTTTCCTTACATGAATGTTCCACTTTTTTTAATACTTAACACAATTTGTAGATGCTCTGTTTTGTTTGTAAAGTTCCTTTTTATTTTTTTGTGTGTGTTCTTTTTTTCCTCCTTTTTATTTCCACTTTCCAAGAGAGAATTTCTTGATGACTTCTCATCAAGCTTATTGAGATCCCCTCCCGCTATCCATGTCCAATTCCTCTGTTACAGCAGCACCAAGTGGGTTTCTTCTTGGAGGTAAGGATGCTGAAACTAGATCTCACATGTTGTTGCTGTTTCTGTGTACCATCCAGTTGGAACTGACCATAGCGGACCATCTGGCATGATTTCAGAGGCAATTAATCACAAGGGAGGAGATTGCACTTTACCAAAGAAGACATTCAGATGGCTAGCAAGCACATGAAGAAATGTTCAAAATCCCTAGCTCTAAGAGAGATGCAAATCAAAACAACTATGAGATATCATCTCACCCACCCCAG
>NW_006400120.1:945626-948193 GCF_000299155.1 Elephantulus edwardii
CTTCTTGTCATTAAGCCACAGGGCATTTTCTCAAGTGGGGCAAATCTTGGGAAAAAGACATTACACTGAGTAATCTTGGGTCAGTGAATGGGAAGAGAACTCTCAATGAGATGGATTGATACAGTGACTACTACAATAGGCTTGAGCATAGAGAAGATTGTGATGATGACACAGGATAGGATAAGGTTCAGTTTTGTTGTTCTTAATATTGTGTTGTTATTGTTTGTTGCTGTAGAGTTGACTACCACTCATAGCTACTCCACCCCATCAGATCCTAACCCTACTCTATCTTGTACCGTTCTCATCATCTGCCTCACTAGATGCCAGTGTTACAGTGACTGTGTCAATCCATCTTGTTGAGAGTCTGCCCCTCCTTCAAGGATTCTCTACTTTTCTGAGCATGATGTCTTTCTCCAGGGACTAGCCCTTCCTAATAAGATGCTCAAAGTATATGAGATGAAGTTTTACTGTCCTTCTCTATAAGAAACATTCTGACTGCACTCTCTTTTAAGATATATGTTTGTTCTCTTGACAGTCCATGGGATGAGTGGTAGTCAACTGGACAGAACACAGCAACAACAGCAAGTAGATTTGTTTTTGTCATATTGATAATGCGCTATTGAGTCACCTGTAATTCACAGAGAACCTACATATACTAGCTCTGAACTGAATAGTTCAACCCAATCCTGAACTAGTCTCACTGTTTCAGACATACATCCTTTGTTGCCCCAGTCACAGTGCCAATACATCTCGTCTTGAGGTCTTCCTCGCTTGTACTGTTTCCTCTACCTTTCCAAATATGATGATCTTCTCAGAGGACTGGTTCTTCTGAACATACATATGTTCAATGTATGTGATATAGATCTCCAAAATTCTTGCCTCCAAGAGCAACCTGGTTTTACCCTCTCCAGGACAGGTCTGTTTGTTCTCTTAGTATGCTCAGTACTCTTCTCCAGCACCACAACTGAAAAGCATCAATTCTTCTTTCATCATTAGTCACTTTCTCGTTCTCTGATGCATAGCAGATAATTGCAAAGAACATGACATAAATCAGGTACACCTTAGTTTCTAAACTGACAATATTGCTCTTTAGCATTTTGAAGTAGTGTTTGACAGTAGATTTCCTTAATGCAATTTGTCTTTTGATTTTCTAACTGCTGGAGCCAAGTGTATTGATTATTGAGCTGAGCAAGCTGAAATTATTAACAACTTCAATCTCTTCTCCTTCTATCATGGTGTTGTCAATTGGCACAGTGGTAAAATCTTTGTTTTCTTGATTTTGAGCTTCAATCAATACTGAAGACAGACTTCAGGCCTTGACCTTCTGCAGCAAATGCTTCAGATCCTCCTCTGTTTCAGCCAGCATGGTTGTGTCATCTGCATAACACAGGTTGTTAATTCTTCCTCCAATCCTGATGCCATAATCCTCCACTGTTTAGGAGATTAGAAGCCCAAGTGATAGATTCCAATTCTAGAGGAAAAAATTTTCTTTCTGTCAATTCTGCAGAACAGTCCTTGTTTTCTTCATCATTTGTAGGACTAGACTTCCATGGAGCAATCTCCTAAAGCCTTCCCAGGTGTCAGGAACTTCCTAGTGCCAGAACCCAAGTCCAAAAGGATGTACTTCATTCCTAGAAATTCTTTTTTGGTTGTACTGTTTTATATTTTTCTTTACTGTGAGATAAGTTGTTGTTGTGTGCCATTCAGTAGAAATCAACCCACAGCTGACCCTCCAACTATTTAAAATAGAGGCACTTAATTGCATAGGAAGAGAGTGCCCATTCTTCTCCCTCAGAGCTGCTAACAGATTTGAACTGTGTGCCTTTGAGATTGCAGTATAGCTTCTTACCACTAGATCACTAGAGCAGGAAATCCTCCCGTATCAACCCAAAGGCAGGTAGTTCAAATCCACCAGTTTCTTCAAGGAAGAAAGATTAGAAATCTCATTCCATATGATCGATATCCCCTGCAAACCCACAGGAGGGTTAACTATGGGTAAATTTCAGCTCAAAAACACATAACAACAACAAATGCAGGATCAGGGCTATGATAGAATTAATGGATGTTGCATTACACCCTTTATCATTTTACAATTACTTGTTACATCAGAACAAGGTGGATCACTACAACAGTGCCCATATTATTACATACATGTATTTGGGGAGAAAATGGTTCAATTTATGATATCCAATGTAGAGATGTCAATCTTATTGATGTTAGTGTGTATTTTTTTACTAGAAAGCGCTGGTGGTTCAGTCCTGGGAAATTGCACTGCTAATCCAAAGGTGGTTCAAATCCACCAGTGGCTACACTGAAGGAAAATGGGCAATCTCCTGTGCAGTTATAGCCTTGGCACCCTGCTGGAGAGTCAACTGTGCATCAGTTTCAATTTGTTGGCAGTGAGATGTGTTTATTTATTTATTTACTTCTAGAATTCTCTTTTACTTCATTCTTACATATCTGCATCTATGTTTCTTTTTGCTCTTATGTGTCCTCAAGTCAGAACTGACCTTCCATTGGATTTTCAGAGACTGGGAATTACATGAGAGGAGATTGCCCATCTTTCT
>NW_006400120.1:949198-953019 GCF_000299155.1 Elephantulus edwardii
GTTTCACCCTCTCCAAGAAAGACTGATTTGTTTTCTTGCCAGTCCATGATATGTTCAAGACTCTTCTCCAGCACCACAACATCTATTCTTCTTGTATCATTCTTAGTCATTGTCCAGCTCTCTGAAGCATAACAAATAATTGAGAAGACTATGGCCTGAATTATGTACACCTTTGTATCTAGACTGACATCATTGCTCTTCAGCACCATGGAGAGGTCCATAACAGCAGATTTTTCCAATGCAATTCGTCTTTTGATTTCCTGACTGCTTGTGTTAAGAGTGTTGATCGTGGATCAGAGCAAGCTGTGATTACTAACAACCTCAATCTCTTCTCCATCTATTATGGTGCTGGCAATTGGCCCAGTAATGAGATTCTTTGTCTTCTTGATGTTGAACATCAATCCATATTGAAGACTAGTATAGTCTGTTTACATATAAAATAGTGAATGGGTCCTCAATCTTGAATATATTTCTTTTCTTACACTCAGAACCAGGTCATTTCTTTTAGCCATCAGAAAGTATTTATATCTGAACATGGGGTTTTCAGTATTGACGGCAAGTACAAAATGATTGTCATGGTGAGGGGTTGAGATTTACGAGAAAACATCAGATATCACTATGTATTCCATTAAAAATGGGAACACGTTTATCTAATAAATAATACAATAGCAGGTGATTATACTTTGGAAAGGAAAATATTAAAAGATCCTGTTAAACACACAGGCATACACCATGTAGATTTATTTGTGTTTCAAATACCTTAGTGTGAATCTAAGTAAATGACATATAATATTCCTCTACCTTTCATCAAAGAAAACAATGGGAGTTGAAGCCCTTGGAAAAGTATTTGAGAATAAGGGATCCTTTCAATCAGTGGCCATATGTGTATGTTTTATGATAGTCTTTAAAATAATGCCCTGGTAGGCAGCATAATGTCTCTGATGTAAGTGGATTTGTATTTTACATGGCAAGAGGGATTTTGCAGATATTACTGAACTATGGAGCTTGAAATTGGAAGATTACTTTGGATTTCCAGGCAGAGCAAATATAATCACTTGAACCTTTAAAATCCCTGTGTGCATCAAAACCTTCTTCTAATAGGGTGAACAGAAAGTCCACACACAGGGAAAATATATTTGGCAAAATCTTCTCAAAGTAGGGTCTTATAACTAAAGTTTACAGATTACTAAAGGGCCTCCAAAAGATAAAGGTTGATAACTTAATTACAGAATGGGCAAAAGACATAAAAAGATTCCTCCCAAAGGAAGACATTCAGATGACCAACCAACACACAAAGAAGTGTTCAAAATCACTAGCAATCAGAGAGATGCAAATCAAAACAATGAGATACTATCTTACCCCAGTAGCTGTGGCAAAGTTTAACAAACAATGCAACAATAAATGATTGTATAAAAGTGAATGAATTTAGAAAACACATTTTTTTAAAAGGTAGAGAAGCTTTTATGGTCATATTAAGAGAAAGAAGTGATTTTGGAAAAATAATCAGAGAGATACAGCATTACTAGCAAGGGGAAGATGGAGAAAAGGGCATATGATCTCAGCATTATGATTTGTCTCTAATAACTAGAAAAGGTAAGAAAATGGATACTCTCTGTAGGCGCAGAAAGGAAGACTGCCTACAACACCTTGATATTAGCCCAAAGAGACCATCTGGGTCTACTCACTGATATAATTTTGAGATAACATCTTTCCTTGTCGTATTAAGCCTTTGAGTTTGCAGTCATTTGTCACAAGAGGAAAAAAAAATCAACCCCAACCAATCCACTGTTCCCTTAGAACAATGAATAATAGAAGTGAATAATATTGTTTCCAGTAGTTCTGTTACTATGCCAAATGGGAAACTTTTGTAGAAGTCCACCTTGCAAACTTCTTAACCTCAGCACTGTACTAAACAGAAAATCAAACTGGCATTAATGCCCTGGAAGTAATATTGGTAATGACTTAAATATAAAATATTAAAAATCCTCTTGAAATAAGCAGATTGACCTTGAAGCTCCTAGCAATCTGCCTCATCAAAGACTTAGCAACACATGTAGTTAAAATGATTTCCACATTTTAGGAGACAATACAAACAGTCATAGTCTTTGATTTTCAGAAATGTATCTCTCTGCTCCGTCTAGAAATCCTATAAGTTGTTACTGGCTTGCTGAATGAGTCACTGCATTGCCCCTCTCTAAGGAGTCTCATTGGCTACAAAAAAAAAAAAGATAAAAAATTAGAATCCTAGTGCCATTTCTAGAGATGAGCTAGAAACAAGCAGAAAACCAGTGGACTTAGTATCGTAAATATATATTTTAGCATCATATTTTTAAAAAACCTATATAATTTAAATAAAATATAGCACACAATACTTTAAGTAACCTGGTTATGAAGTCTCATAGTTTAAGCTCGCCAGATCCTCTGTGGTAAAAAGATACAACAGCCAATTTTCAGCTTCAAAATCCCTGGGAGGCCACTCTACCCCATGTCCTATAAGGACACTGGGAGCTAGAATGGACTGTGTGGCTGTGAGTCAGGACTTGAAGGAAAATGAAATTTTAATCTTTTACTGTTGTTACTTACTGTCGAGTCAGAACCAACTTTTAGCTGATCCTGCAGTGGGTTTTCAGATGTTGTAAATCGCATGAGCAGAAAATCTCGCACAGAGTAACTGGTGAATTCAAACCACATGCCCTTGGGCTGCAGGGCAACTCCTTATCACTAAGCCACAAGACCTCTATAAAAAATAATTTTCTATTTTCACTTAGAAAACCCTTTGTAGCAAATAGATAAATAAACTGACTGTCATCTAGCAGAGCAAAGAAGTAAACACTAGACAATAAAAGATGTCCTAAAATTTTCTTAGGTATTTCTTGAGGGATTTTCAGAAACCTGCTTCTTGGGAAAGGCAGTCAATTTAAGTGAGAAATACACATAGATGACTGTATATCAAAAGAGTGACAGCTTCATTTGTTCTGAATCTCCAACAAGCCATTTTTTTTAATTTTTTTTTCCTTAACAAAGATTTCTAATGGAAGAAAATGTAGAATAAAAGAACTTAGGGGTTAGCAACAGAATTATGGTAATTGAAATCTTCTGCTATGAAAGATATTCCTAATAGTGATTTGGCCATTTGGGCTCCTCTGTATTGCTGTTATAGTGGTGATAATTTATTTTGCTTTAAAAAATTAGATGAAAGCACATTTGAACTCAACAGGAAATGTGACAAAACACCAGCAATTATTTCCCTCAAACTGTAGTAACAGCAAATGTCAAAGCCTGCATTTTTGTAGCAAATGGGGAGGGGAGGGAAAGTGTTCTTTGTGGAGGACAGAGAATAGCTCATTCCTAACCTTATGTTTCATCGTTCTCATATGAATTTTCCTTGGAAAAAAAATAGATTTTTTTTTGGGGGGGGAGGGAATATTTCCAAGGCTTAATTTTTTTAAAATTAATTTTAATAGACGTTTACAGAGATTTACGGTTTCCATTAGTCCACTGTTGCACTTTTCTCCCTACCCATCCCCTTCCAACAAGTCAAGCTTCTCCTTGAAAAGTATAATTCTTTCATTGTTATTACAATCCCTCCCCCCAAGTCCACTCCACTGTGCAGCCTTCATTCTGGACTCCTGTAATGAAAATACTACCCAATCATATACCCCTTTTAAACAGTTCTCTCCCTCATCTGTTTCAATGCACTACACATCATTCCACCCCCCTTATCTGCCTTCCCTCAACCCCGATGTCAGTCCCGTTTTACGTCAAGTGGCCCTATGCAATATTTGGCTTTTTATGACTGAGATATTTCACTCGGCATGATG
>NW_006400120.1:953619-954910 GCF_000299155.1 Elephantulus edwardii
AATGCTCTCCAGTCCCTCCCAAGTTAGGTAATAATTTACAACATCATTGCTCCTTTGTGCTGCATAGTATTCCATTGTGTGAATGCATAGTGTCTCAATCCATTAATTTCTGGTTGGACATTTGGGCGGTTTTCATGTACTTACGATGGTGAATAATGCTATCTAGATGCATGTGAGGATTTTTCTCTTTTTAAAATATTTTAATTTTTGCTTTGATTTTTTTTGCTTTCATATATATTGTATTTCATATATTCCGTCATTCACATTGCATTTCATATAATCATTTCCATATATTGTGTCTTATAAAATTAATCACCATTGATCTATGCTCACTATCACCCTGTCTTTTCAGGTCCCCACCGGATCTTTCACAATTTCTTTACCTCCTCCCTTCACCCACCAAACTCTGCCATCCCATTATTTCCCCTCTCCCCACTCTCATCCTCCTCCTTCATCTTTAGACATAATTTTATTTTACGTGGTACGAACTCAGAGAGTTTAGGAAAATATTTACATTTAACCATATAGTGAACAATGAAATAGAAAAGACATTTGAAGTATTTAGACAAATTGTCCCAAAGAAAGATAGGATTCAGCATGCCTGAGGCTTGTTACTTAGCTAATCCTTGTGTTGCTTTGTTTAATCCAAAATGAATTGCATTGGCTCTCAGTGTTGATCGTTGTTGTTGCTTATCATAGAGTTGGAACCTACCTATAGCTGACAGGTTTGCAAAGGCAGTTAATCACATGGGAGGAAAATGCCCATCCTTCTCCAGCAGAGCAGCTTATTGCTTTGAACTGCGTGCTTTAGAGATTGCAGCACAGCTTCTTGTCATTAACCCACCAGACTCAGCTTCAGTGCTGACTAGTTGATTTCAACTCACAGCAGCTTTATGGGATAGAATAGAAGTGATAATAGGGCTTCCAAGGCTGTAACTCTTTACAGAATTGGACTGTTTCATGTTTTTTTTCTTCTTTTTGATGTTTTTTATTAATTTTAATTTAAGTTTACAGAGACTTTGGATTTCCATTCATTCATTGTTGAACTTTTCTCCCTGCCCCCCACCGCCCCCAATTCGCTCTTCTCTTTGAAAAGTAAAAAGAAAAGTCATTATTATACAATTCCTCCCCACAAGTCCACTCCACTATGCAGCCTTGATTTGGGGCTCCTGTCATGACAATAATACATAATTATATTTTCCTTTTAAACAGTTCTCTCCCTCATCTGTTTCAGTGCAATATTCATAATGTATCCCATCTTTCTCAGTCTTCCCCCACCCCCGATGTCAGT
>NW_006400120.1:958487-960255 GCF_000299155.1 Elephantulus edwardii
TCTTCTGACATCCATTTTGGTCTTTTCTTCCTCTTCTGTCTTTGTAATGACCATTTGCACTCTTCCTGGATGATACCGTTGACATCCTCCCACAATTCATAGTTTTCTAATTTTACTAAGACCATTTGTTAAAAAGATTGTAGTTTCCACACTTGACTGATTTCATCTCTTTGTAAAAAATCAGTTGACCATAGACAGATGGTCTGATTTCTAGATTCTCAATTCTATTCAGTTGATCTATGTGTCTGTCTTTGTAACAGAACCATGCTGTCTTTACTGCCCCGGCAGTGTAGTAGGATTTGAAATCATGGAGTGAGATACCTCCTATATTGTTTCTCCTTTTAAGAAGTGCTTTGATTATTCGGGGCCTCTTTCATTCCAAATGAAATTGAAGATTGCCTTTTCCATCTCGTTGAATTGGTATTTGTATTGGGATTGCACTGAATGTGTAAATTGCCTTAGGTAGTATTGTCATTTTTACAATATTGAATCTTCCTATCCGTGAACAAGGGATATTCTTCCACTTATCTAGGTCTTTGTCTCTTTAATAATGTTTTGTAATTTTCTTTGAACAGATCCTTTGTGCCTTGTATCAGCTGATCGATTGGAACCACTGAGTTCTTGGTTATGGAAGTAAATACAGGTCAGAGAACGATGTTATGAGCAATTAAACTCTCTGGCCTTTAGGGGGCAGCAGAGGGAGCTTGCTTGTCATCTAATTCATTGTCTTTCAGGACTGATTCATAATGACCCCACGTGAGGGGATTGCTGATGAATTCAAACCAGTAATGCAAATGTGTGAAACTCTGGTGGCAAGAAATTGTGCTGGAATCTCGAAAGCAGCTCCGCAGGAGAATGAGCAATCTCATCCCATGTAATTTGTTGTTGTTGTTATGTGCCGTCGAGTCGTTTGCGACTCATAGAGACCCTATGTACAATAGCCCTAAACCCTGCTCTATCCTGTGCCAATCGCACTGCCTCTGACACACCCATCCCGATTACCCCAGTCACTGAATCAATCCACCTCATAGAGGGTCTTCCCCTCCTGCGCTGTCCCTCCACCCTACAAAGGATGATGTCCCTCTCCAAGGACCTGTCTCTCCTTAAAACATGTCCAAAGTATGTCAGACAAAGCCCCAGAATCCTTGCCTCCAAGGAGTAGCCTGGTTTAACCCTCTCCGGGATGAATCTGTTTGTTTTCTTGGTAGTCCAGGGTACGTTCAATATTCTTCTCCAGCACCACATCTCAAAGGCATCAATTCACCTTCTATCCTCCCTAGTCTTTGTCCAACTCTCTGATGCATAACAAGTGATTGCAAAGACCATGGTCCATGCAATTTACTGCCTCTGAAAACCCACCTGAGGGTCAGCTATGGGTTGGTTCCAACTCTATGGAACATAACAATAACAACAACTACCATGGAAATGTCTAAGCTTTGGCTTAGCAGTGTAATACAGACTATGCCACCAGAGCCTACATCCCCACTTGTCAATGGTAGTGTCAATTATGCTTGTCAATGGTAGGTCCAGGTATGAAGTAGTGTCAATTATTATTGTTGTTAGGTGCCCCTGAGTTGAGTATGACTCATAGAGATTCTGTGAATAAAAGATCCAAACCCAGTCCTGTCCGGTGCTACCTCTATACTTCCTGATGCACAGCCCATTGCAGTAGTCACCATGTCAATCCACCTGGTTGAAGGTCTTCCTATATTTTGCCAACTTTCCACCCTTCTCATCATCATGTCTCTCTCCAAGGAGTAGCCTCTCA
>NW_006400120.1:961035-965858 GCF_000299155.1 Elephantulus edwardii
TCAACCAGGATCCATCTGACATCAGCAATGATATATCTGGTGGCACGGACTCTTCTAAATCCCACTTGAACTTCTGGAAATTCCCTATCTATGCACTGTTCCAGTCATATTGAATGATCTTCAGCAGTATTCTGCTTGCATGTGATATCAATGTTATTGATTGATAATTTACAGATTCAGTTGGATAACTCTTCTTGAGAATAGGAACACATATGGATATCTGTCAATCCATTGGACAGACATCTGTCCTACAAATTTCCTGACATAGACAAGTGAGTACATCCAAGACTGCATCTGTTAATTGAAACAAGTCAGTTGGTATCCCATTGAATTCTGGGGTCTTATTTTTGCCAGTGCCTTCAATGCAGCTTCCACTTCCTCTTCGGTTACTATTGGCTACTGTTCATATGGCACTTTCTGAAATTTTGGTACTAGTCACTGTACCAGAAACTGCCAATTATGAATCTTCACCTTACCCATATTTTCTCTGGAAAAAGAAACCATCTAGTTAATTCAACCATAACTTTAACCCATTGACTGAATTTTGGTCACTAAAGAAAAATGATCATTTAGTTAGAGCCATAGTCCTAAACTTTGCAATATACTTCCTTCCAAACATCTGTTATATTTCCTTCAAAGAATTTACGACAGTGAAAAGGGAAGGGAGGACCATTCATGCACGGGGTTGCACTCATGTGTCAATGACCAGGGAACCTTTATTAAATGCCAGTTAGAGAATAGAAAAACATTCTAGTTCTTCATAAGAATAGACATACATGGAAAACCCGGTTGTTGAGTGAATGCATAGACTGTCAAGTTTACGTATGTCTTATAAGCACACCAGGAAGTTCTGTTGGTCTCATGCATAGGGAATTGGGTTGCTAACTCAAAATTCACATCTCTCTGACAGTTCAAATCTACCAAGAGTTCTAAGAGAGAAAAATTAGAAATCTCCTCTCTGTGATTTACAATCTAGTAATATTCTGATGGTCTAATAGCAAGAGGCTGAGCTGCAATCCCAAAGGCACATGGTTTGAAGCCACTAATTGCTGTTCTGGAAAAGCATACACAATCTCCTCCGGATTGATTAAGTGCTTCTGAAAACCTGCCAGAGGGTCCACCATGGGTCTGTTCCAGTTCTGTGGTACACAACAACAACAACAAACCCAAAGAATGTAGGCACTAAGTTTATTCTGACTCAATGGCCAAGAGACTATGCAGCACAGAGGAGCAATAACTTTGTAAATTGTTATCTAGTTTGGGAGACACTGGAGAGCATTATGTTGAGTCAAATAACTCAGTCCCATAAGGATAAATATTCTATAAAACCATTATTGTAGAATAAGTACAAGGATCCAGGAGGGGTGAGAGAGGCTGGAAGCAGAGGAATGTGAATGTGCAGGGGGAAGGGGGGATCAATCACTGTGTTGTACAATTTGACTGGTGAGTAGGGTGAGGGAAATGGAAAGAATTTGTTCAAGTTTGTGTTCAAATTTTGTAAATAAACTAGTAGAGAAAAAAATGTAAAAAGGAAATAAAATTAGTACCTATTAAAAAATAGTACAACCACTCTGAAAAGCAGTTTGGCATTTCCTAAAAAAGGCTGAACATAAAAATTCCATATGACCCAGCTATTCCACTGCTTAGAATATACCCTGAGAATATGAGAACTGAGGCACAGAGACTTGCACACCAATTTTCATAGCAGTGTTATTCACCATAGCAAGAACATCTTGTTGTTGTTGTTGTTAAGTACCATCAACTCGAGTACTACTCATAGTGACCCTATGAACAAAAGGCCTTTTTCTTTAAGTTCATAACTGTTTCCAGAGACATGTTGTTTTAAGAAGTGGATGCCATTCCTACTTTCAAGCCTGTCTTAATCTGGGAGTTCCACCAAACACTGTCTGTCCATTATAGGTAACCATTATGGCATTTGACATACCATTGGCATCACAGCAACCCCAAGTTACCTCAGTACAGCAAATGGAACATTATTGTCCACACCCGAAATTCATTGTTGAGAAGGTATTGTAATCCACATGGGTTTGACTCAAGGTCCTATTTTGGCTCTTTTTGAAAATTTATTATATTAATTTACAAAGTATGAATCCATTGTTTTTCACACAATATTATTCTCTTTTCCTTCACCCTCCCACATCAAATTGCATGACCCTACAATTAACAGCCCCATCCCTGCCCATTCTCACTCTTCTTCTTCCACCCTCAACCTCCTTAGATCCTCATACTCATTCTACAATAATGATTTTATAAAGTATTTGTCTTTACGGGACTGAGTTAATCCATTCAGCGTAATGATTTTCTGTCCCTCCCAAGTTAGGTAGCAATTTACAAAATCATTGCTCCTGCATGTTGTGTAGTATTTGATTGTGTTGAATGCACCACAACTTCTCAATCTATTCATTTGTGGCTGAACATGTGGGCTGCTTCCATGTTTTTTGCAATGTTGAATAATGCTGCTATGAACATTGGTGTACAAGTCTCAATTTGAGCTTCAGTTCTCATTTTCTCAGGGTATATTCCAAGCAGTGGAATAGCTAGGTCATATGAAATTTCTATGTGCAGCTTTTTGAGGAAGTGCGAAACTGTCTTCCAAAATGCACTATTTTACAATTCCACCAACAATGTATAAGAGTTCCTATCTTGCCACATCCTCTCCAACATTTATTACGTGTTGCTTTGATAAACTTTGCCACTGCTACTGGAGTGAGATGCTATCTCTTTGTGATTTTAATTTGCATCTCTGCTATTGCCAGTAATATAGAGTATTTCTTCATGTGTTTGTTGGTCATTTGAATTATCTTCCTCCATGAAAATTCTTTCCATGTCTTTTCCCAATTTTGTAATTGGGTTAACAGTCTTTTTCTTGTGGAGGTCCAGGAATATTCTATAAACTTTCGTTATGAGACTGTTGTCTGAGTAGGTATTGCCAAATGTTTGTTCCCTGATGGTAAATTTTCTTTTTACCCTGTTCTGAAAACTTTTTGATACACACAGAGATTTAAGCTTTAGGAGGTTCCATTCACCAATTTTATCCTCTTCAAATTGTGCATTTCTGGTTATATTTTGCAGTCTCTTTATTCTATAGATGAGGCCTTCTAAGCTTGGTCACGGTTTGTCTTTTATGAACTTTATGGTTTTGGGATTTACTCCCAGGTCTTTGATCCATCTTGCATTGATTTTTGTGTATAGTGTGAGATGTGAATCCTTTTTCAGCTTTCTGCAGGTGAAGTCCAGTTTTGCCAGCATCATTTGTTGAAGAGATTATCATTTCCCCATTTGATAGTTTTGGTTTCCTTGTTAAAGATCAATTGACCATAAGTAGCTGGGTCCATTTCTGGGTTCTAAATCCTGTTCCATTGGTCTATGTGCCTGTCATTGTACCAGTACCATGCTGTTTTGGTTACTACTACTGTGTAGTAAGTTTTGAGATCAGGTAGTCCTATGCCGCCCACTTCATTTTTGTTTCTTAGAAGTGATTTGCTTATCCAGGGTCTCTTTCCTCTCCAAATAAACTTGATAATTTCCCTTTCAATCTCCTTGAAAAAATGAATATGGTCTCCTTACTGGAATTACATTGAACACGTAGATTGCTCTTGGTAGGACTGTCATTTTCACACTATTGAGTTTTCCTAGCCACCAACAGGGCACATTTTTACCATTTCTTAAAGTCGTTTATTGTATCTCACAAAAATTTTCTGTAGTTTTCTTTGTATATGTCTTTTGCATCCCTAGTTAGGTTCTCCCCCAACTATCTCAATTTGTGGTTGGCTATTGTATATGGTATTACTTTCTTGGTTTCCTTCTCTGAGTTCTCCTCATTACTCTGGTGGATTCCCTCTGATTTTTGGATGTTGATCCTGCCACTCTACTAAATCGGCCTACTAGCTCTAGCAATTTTATTGTTGAGTCTCTGGGTTTTCTGTGTAATCATATCATAACATATCATATCATATCATATCAATCCTATCATATATCATATCCTATCATATCACATCTGCATATAGCAATAGTTTAACCACATCTGTGCTGATATGTTGTTGTTATGTGCCGTCAAGTCTCTTGCGACTCATAGCGACCCTATATACAACAGCCCTAAACTCTGCTCTGTCCTGTGCCAATCCCACCATCTTTGACACACCCATCCCAATTACCTCAATCACTGAATCAATCCACCTCATAGAGGGCCTTCCCCTCCAGCGCTGTCCCTCCACCCTACCAAGCATGATGTCCTTCTCCAAGGACGAGTCTTTCCTTACAACATGTCCAAAGTATGTTAGATGGAGCCTTAGAATCCTTGCCTCCAAAGAGCCGCCCTGTTTGACCCTTTCCAGGATGAATCTGTTTGTTTTCCCAGCAGTGCATGGTACCCTCAATACTTCCAGCACCATAGCTCAAAGGCATCAATTCTCCTTCTATCCTCCTTAGTCATTGTCCAACTATTTGATGTATAACAAGTGATTGTGAAGACCATGACCTGTATCAAATGCACCTTAGTCTCCAGAGAGACACCATTGCTCTTCAGTACTTCGGAGAGGTCCCTAATAGCAGACTTTCCAATCGCAGTACATCTTTTAATTTCCTGGCTACTGGTGCCAAGAGTGTTGACTGTGGAGCCAAGCAAACTAAAGCTGTGTACAATCTCAATTTCTTCACCATCCATACTGATGCTGCCAATTGTCCCAGTGGTGAGAATCTCTGTCTTCTTGACATTGAGTCTCAGTCCGTATTGGGGGCTGCAGTCCTTGACCCTCTGCAGCAAGTGCTTCAGGTCCTCCTCAGTTTCAGCAAGCAGGGTTGTG
>NW_006400120.1:971583-972049 GCF_000299155.1 Elephantulus edwardii
CAAGGATTCTGAAGCTTCATCTGACATGCTTTGGGCATGTTGCAAGGAGGGACTGGTCCTTGGAGAGGGACATCATGTTTGGGAGAGTGGAGGGAAAGCGCATGAGGGGAAGATCCTCGATGAGATGGATCGATTCTGTGATTGTGGTGAGGGGAATCAGTGTGTTTGAGACTGTAAGGTTGGGTCAGGATAGAATGGCGTTTAGGGCTCTTATACATAGGATCGTTATGAATCCCAAGTGACTTAATGGCACATAACAACAACAAACAACAAAAGCATGTGCTTTTGGATTCTAGTGGCAAGGATTTTGTTAAGGATCATTGCATCTATATTCATGAGAGATATTGGTATGTAGTTTTCTTGGTAATATCTTTGCCCGGTTTTGGTATTATGTTTATGTTTGTGTCATAGAATGATTCGGGGAGTGTTCCTTCTTTTTTCTGTCTTTTGAAATAGTTTAAGTAGA
>NW_006400120.1:972718-992884 GCF_000299155.1 Elephantulus edwardii
TCCTGGGTCATTGTCCAACTCTCTGATGCATAACAGGTGATTGCGAAGACCATGGCCTGTATCAGACGCACCTTAGTCTCCAGAGAGACACCACTGCTCAAGGAATTTGTCCATTGCCTCTTGGTTTTCAAATTTCTTAGATTATAGCTTTTCATAGTATTTCTATATTATTGATTTAATTTCATCTGGTTCTATCGTGATGTCACCTCTATTATTTCTTAATTATCTGTGTTTTCTCTTATTTTCTTTTGATAAGTTTGCCAGTAGACTGTCAATTTTAGTTTTGAAAAACCCTCTCCTCATCTTATTGATGGTTTCAATTGTTTTTCTGTTTTCTGTCTCATTCATTTCTACTCTTGCCCTTATAATTTCTTTTGTTGTTCTTCTTCTATTTGATGAAGGTGTTGAGTTAGATCATTGATTTTTCTTTTCTCTTCCTTCTTTTATGTATGTGCCTATTGCTATGAACTATCCCTTGAGGCTTGCCTTAGTTGTATCCCAGAGGTTTTGTTACGTTGCATTTTCATTTTCATTTGTTTCAAGGAACTTCTTAATTTCATTCTTTATTTCTTTTATAACCTAATCATGTTCTAACAGAGTTATTTAGCTTCCACATGTATGCTTTTTAAAGCTTTACTCTCCTGTGGTTAATGTGTAGTTTCATGACATTGTGGTCTGTGAATATACTTTGTATTATTTCAGTGTTTTTTTATTTATTGAGGCTTGCTTTGTGCCCTAATATGTGATTGATTCTGGAGAATGTACCATGTACACTTTAGAAGAAAGTGAACTGAGTTTGAGTACAGTACCCCGAATATGCCCACAAGTTCAATTTGACTGATAGCATAGTTTAGATCATCTGCATCTTTGTTACATTTCTTTTGGGTTGACCTATCCTTTGGTGATAGTGGTGTGTTGAAATCTCCTACCACTATTGTGATGCTGTATATTTCTTTCTTCAATTCTGTTAACCTTTGTTTTATTTGTATTGCAAATACTTTTGGTGCATAAGTGTTGACCAAAGTTATGTATTCTTGATCTAATATGCCTTTAATTAGTATGTAGTGCCCTTTTTTATCTCATATGGTGGTTTTCAGTTTGAACTCTATTTTATCAGAGATTAGGACTGCCACTCCTGCTTTTTTGAGGTTACCATTTGCTTGGTATAATTTTTCCAGCCTTTGATTTTGAGTCTATCTTTCTCTTCTTTTTTAGATGTGTCTCTTGTAAGCAACACGTTGATGGGCTTTGTTGTTTGTGGGTTTGTTATTTTTTTTAAATCCATTTTGGTACTTTTTTTCTTTTAATTGGTACATTTAGTCCATTCAAAGCAAGTGTGATTAATGTGAGGCCAGGTTTTACTCTTGTCATTTTGCCGTGTTTCTTTTTCTGTTGTTTCTAGCTACTAGGGTCCAAGCACTTTCCTTTGGAATCTCTGTGTGAAGGAATTCACTTAAAACTTCTTGTAGTTTTGGTCTTGTTTTTACAAATTCCTTAAAGTCCTTCTTTTCTGCAAAGGGTCTAATTTCACCTTCATATTTGACGGAGAACTTTGCTGGGTATAGGATCCTTGGCTTGCAATTGTTATCTTTCAACTTTCTATACATGTCATTCCTTTGTCTTATTGCATGCATGGTTTCTGCTGAGAAAACACAACTTAATATAATTGTTTCTTCTTGGTAGTGACTCTTTGTTTTTCTCGTGCTACTTTTAGAATTCTATCCTTATCTTTTTATTTGGAGAATTTGACTATGATATGTCTTGATGTTCTTCTTTTGGGGTGCAGACTTTTTGGTGTTCACTGCATTTCTTGAATTTCCCCATTCTTTAAAATACCTGAGAAATTTTCTTCTACAATTGTCTCAGTGATTTCCCTGTTACTCCCTGTTCTGGAATTCTAATCATACATACATTATTACATTGATGTTATCCCACATGATTCTAATGTTTTCTTCATTTTCTTTATGTATAATCTCTGATTTTTCTGTTAGTATAGTTTCAGCGAGGCTCTTGTTTTCCAGCTCAATGACTCTTTTCTATCTCTTCAATCCTACTTTTTTGTGCTACCAGAGTGTTGGACACTTCTGCCATTTTTGTCTTAATATTCTAGATTGTATTTTCATGCTTTTCTGTTATCTCTAGTACTGTGCTGGCTGTACCCTCTCTGTCTTGTGATGATTTTTTAAGTTCTTGTAACTCTTTATCTATACTATCAATTCTTTCTTCCATATTTTGAATTTTTTTCCATAGCTGTTCAAGTTGTTCCTCATCAATATATTTCTTCTGCACTGTTGTCTCTGGGCCATTTGTTTTCTTAAGTGTTTCTTCCACCATTTGCATCTTTTTCTGTAGCAGTTAAAGTAACTCCACATCAACAAGTTTCTTCTGGTTAACCCTATCTGAGGTACTCATTGGGTCTGCTTTTGTTGGAGAAGTGTTATTTGGTTTTTTCATGATAACTGAGGCAAAATACTGTTTTCTTGACATTATGAGAGTCTTTTCTTGGTAGATGTTAGATCATTGTAACTATATAGTGACCCAGAGTATGGTATGTTTTGTGAATCACCTGTATATTTGTGTGTGAGCCTAACAGTAGTGAACCCACCAAAGTACCAGAAAGGGAAACCAGAAAGCCCGTTTTCCCCTTGTAGAACTGGTTTCTTTACCTCACTTGAGCTTCTGCTTGAACTTAAAGGGTCCTGTGTGATGTAACAAAACAGCTGTGATTTCCCTAAAGTACTCTAAGCTTAGCACCACTACTTCCTGCTGTGCAGTGCCACTGAGTCCTATTTTGATTCTTATGGCCTCTTTTAAATTTTCTTCAGCTTCAGTTTGAACTTGTGTAAGAGTAGTTGATGGTCTATTTCACAGTCAGCACCAGGTCTGGTTTTGAATGCTGATATAGTGCCTCTCCAATAAATAGGTGCAGTCCTGTCTGTGCTCACAAGACTGTGTCAAGAAATCTGGAAGACAATTAACTGGCCAGCTGATTGGAAGAGAGTCATATCTGCTTCTATTCTACAAAAAAAGGGTGATCCAATGGAATATGAAATTTGTCAGTGTCATTAATATAACACTGCAAGGAATATATTGTTGAAGATTATTAAAACATAGCTATAACACTACATAGACAGAGATCTGTCAAAACTCAAGCTGCATTTAGAAGAGATTAGAGCACCAGGGATATCATTACTAATGCCAGATGCAGCTTGGCTGAGAGTAGAGAATACCAGAAGAAAGTCTATGTGTGTTTTATTGACTATGCAAAGGCACTTGCTGTGTGGATCAAAACAGATTACAGCTGACATTAAGAAGAATTAGAATTCCACTATATTTAATTATGGTTATACAAAACCTATATTTATATCAAGATACAATTTGAACAACAGCACAAGGAAATCATGCATGGCTTAAAATCAGTACAGTTGTGCCTCAGTACTATATCTCTTCTGTATACCTATTCAATCTATATGCTGAGCAATCATTCAAGAAGCTAGACATTATGAAGACTAATGTAGTACCAGAATTAGAGGAAGATTCATCAAAACCCTGCATGATTCATCAAAAACCATGCAGATGACACAACTTTGCTCGCTGAAAGTGAGAAGGATTTGAAGTGTTTGTTGCAGAGGATCAAAGAATATAGCCTTCATTGTGGATTACATCTCAAAAGATGAGGTAATGGTAGGCATCATTAAGTGGGAATTAATTTTATAAAACACAACATATAGGAATTATTGTATGGACCACAATTGAATGAAAGGAAGTGTGAAACACAATGTGTACAAATGTTATATGCAAACTAATGTAAAATAAAAAAAGGAAAGCAAAAGTCTTCACCAATGAACCAATAAGCAACACCATGACAGATTACATTGAAATTGTCAATGTTTTCCTTTTACTTGGATCTATAATTAATACCTTTTAAAAAATTTATTTATTTTATACTGGTTTACTTATAAAGTTCATGAAGTTAATATGCATTGTTTTTCACACTGGATCTTTCCCCATCCTTTTGTCTTCTGGACTCTGGGGTATTCATGAAGTCTCTGATATTCTAACATTTTGCTCTTTGGTTTTGGTGTTTTTTTTGTTTGTTTGTTTGATGAGGCCTAGTTTGTTTTTTCACGGTGTTTGAAGCTGCCTGTTGCTGTCTTTACATTATGTGGAGGTTTTCTTGATAAGTTTAAGTTATTCCTATTGTGTCTGTGAAAGTTGTTAGTGGTTCTTGACTTTGTAATGTTTCTAATTAGCTGCCAAATTAAAGTGTGGTGAGCTACTCAATCAACTGTAAGTTCTTTTGGGGAAAATTTGCCTTTCCTAAAGTCCTTAAGTTTCTCTCTTTCTACAAGGCAACCCTCTAAGACTCTTGCCTTGAAGTAGTTCCCTGACAGAAACTCTATAGGCCTTCTTCATATATGAAATGACTGAGTGATATGAGACCAGGAGCTCTACTCAAGTAGTTTCTCATGCACCTTTTCTCCTGGAGTTTAATGTTTTTCTTTGTTTTTGTAGTGGCATGACATTAGAGATCAAGGCTGCCAGCTCAAGCAGCTTGCATGTAGGGGGTCTCAAGTCAGCCGGCCTCCTTCTCTTTCAGAGAGAGCTACAAAATCTCCCCGCCCCCCCCGCCATTTGGAGTTCTTTATATTGAACAATGGAGAGTACTTCTCTCAGCAGAGAGCCTCATTTCCCCTCACCTTTTCTCCTTTTTAAAAAATTTTATTAATTTTAATGAACATTTACAGAGATTTGGGGTTTTCATTCATTCATTGTTGCACTATTTTTTCTGCCCTCCACCCCAGTTCATTCTTCTTCCCCTCCTTGAAAGTCTGTTTTAATTGTCCAATTACCACAGTGCTTGTCAAAGCCAGTTCTGATTAATCTCCTTTGTCAGTGTGTCCTTTGCCATTCCCTATCACTCCTCCTTGAGGGAGACTTCACCCTGATTCATAAGGAAAAGGGGATGGCGTATTCTCTTAGCTACCTCCTGCTGTATGGGGACACTGTAGGTTTCAGGGTGAGGATCTTCTCTCACTTCTCTAAAGGGCCCCTTTGGCAATAGGAAACACATAGACTATTATGGAGATTGATTTTGGAATTTAGATGCACTGTTATCAATTGTGCTTAGCCGTGCATGTTCATATCCTTGAAGATGTAACATGGAAGTGTTGCAGCCTAGAAGACACAAATTTAACTAACAAGTTAAAAGTACATGAGTCAAAAATTGAAAAGCAGTAATATTCCACGTAGAGGCTCTAGTAGTGGCACCAATCAAGTTACTGAGGGAAGGTAGTTCTTACAATAAAAGGCCTATTGACTAGACTAATTGACTTTGTCTATTATAGTATAAAGGTTAGGGATCACAAGATGTAGAGGTTCAACTATGTCATTTATTGTTCTTAAGTCCTGGAGCAAATTCCATCTACCACTGGGTTGTTTCACAACTTGGAAGTCCTCATGCAAGGCAGAGGTGAAGTAAGGAACTGCTTATGAGGTTTTCCATCAATTCCAACAACTAAGAAATAGTGAGAAGAGTTAGGACCTCAGAAGGCTTTTAGGACCAGAGAGTAGGTGCTTGTGTCCAGGAGAAAACGAATATACTTACCAGTAATGTTAATGCTCGCTCACAGTTCTTCTGGGAGGATCTAAATCAGTGAAGCATCCTCCTTTGTTTCCAGCTGGGAGCTAGGGCCTGTCAGTCCTGTCAGCCACGAAGACCTGATGTGGGCCACCATTGGCCAAGTGTCCTTCAGAGCCACACTTAAAACAAGTGAGTGGGAGCTTCCTCTCGACTCCCTTGCCTATTTGTGGTTCTCGTCTGTGACACTGTCCACTAAAGTGGCCCATCACCTTTTCTCTTACAGTTTAGTGTCCTCATTTGGCTCTGCTGTGGCTGGAAATCAGGACCACTTGCTTGAGTTGTATGTATGCAGAGGCTCACAGGTCAACTCTCTGTTGGAGAGAGCTAAGAACGTTCTTTTCTTTGCTTGAAGTTCTATATACTAAAGTTTCTTGTCCTGTTTGGCCCCTGGAACGGTCACACAGCTGCAGCGGTAAAAACCCCCATACAGAGTGTCCTGTAACCTCAGGGACATGTTAGTCCTATCTCCCCACAAGCAATGGAGAGTGCTTGCTCTCACTACAGAGCCTCTCCTCACCTTTCCTCATGCAGTTTAGTGTCCTCCTTTGTTTCTGGTGTGGTAGGAGATTAAGACTCATAATCAATACCCTGCCAGCAATTAAAAAGATTAAAAGGCATATCACATTGGGAAAATCTACTGTTAATAGCTTCTTCAAAGTGCTGAGGAGCAATTATGTCATCTAAAAGACTAAGGTAAGTATTATCCAAGCCGTGATCTTTCATTTATCTGTTGGGCATCTGCTGGATTGTGACTAAAGATTACAGAAAAATCATGCCTTTGAGTTGTGGTGTTGGAAAAAGGAACTGAATGTCCCATGGATTACTAAAAGAACAAAAAAATATGTCTTGGAGAAAGTACAACCAGGGACCTTCTTAGAAGCAATATGGTAAACTTTGCCTCACATATAATGGGCGCATTGTTCAGAGGGGCCGGTTGTTGGAGAAGAAAGAATATCATGCTTTGAAAGGTAGAGGGTTGACCTAGGAGAGGAAGATCATCAACAAGATGGATTGACACAGTGACTGTGACAATGAGAGCAAGTCCATTGGAAATGATCAGAATGGAAAAAGATGGGGGAAGATTCAGATCCATTTTTCATATGGTCATTCTGAGTTGCATTTGACTCAATGATGTCTTTACAACAACAAGTGAAGGATTATAAAATAGTAGACTCATAGACATAGCCAGGAAAAATCTAGGCTCCAGAGATACAAATGATGTGTAAGACACATATCTTATGCTCAGAAAACTCATAGTCTAGAGGGAGTTCCAGTGGCTGAGTGGGTAAGGAGTTGCACTGACAACCGACAGGTGAATGGCTTGAATCTACCAGATGTTCCATGGGGGAAAAAATGGAAAATTACCTCCCATCAGATTTACATCTGAAAATCCACAGGAAGGTCAGTTATTAATTAATTCTGAATCACTGGCAATGAACTATTGAGTTGACTAAAGTGATGAGAAAAATGAGAAGTTTACAGAAAGGTGAAATAAATGTTCTTTTGCAATAGAATGCTCTGAAAGGGTGCAAGAATTCTAGACCCAAACTGGGTTGAGAGAACTATATCTTAGCTGAAATATCATGATTTCAAATCCCAGTGGTTAAGGCCCATAGCAAGTAAACAGAAAAAAGCAACAAATCAAGATTCAGTTAAATTTTTGAATAAGATTGAACATTCTTCATAACTACAGAAAAGCATTTGAATTATCTAAGAAACAGAGGGAATGAAAGAAAGAGGCTGTTTGTCTTGGTGTCTGCACCAACCAGCACACCACAGGTGCTCAGCAAGTGGTAATGGAGCTGCACCTGAAAGAAGGGTGTGGTGGAGTAATTTAAAGCACTGCACATTGGAAAGGTGTGACTCACCTGGGAAGAGACAGAGAACAGTAATTATTGACATCCCTATATTAAGACCCACAATGAAAATTTCTGAGTTAGTCATCAGGCAGGTTTAATTGCAGGAACTACAGTCCTTGGGGGTAATAGTTTTGGTATTTAGGTATTTAATCTGATATGCTTCATCAAGAGGGTTCTTGGGGAGTGATAGAACCATGTTGTTTTTATGTGCCGTCGAGTCGCTTGCAACGCATAGCGACCATATGTACAACAACCCTAAACTCTGCTCTGTCTTGTGCCAATCGCACTGTCTCTGACACTCCCATCCCAATTATCCCAGTCACTGAATTAATCCACCTAGTAGAGAGCCTTCCCCTCCTGCACTGTCCCGCCACCCTCCCAATCATGATGTCCCTCTCCAAGGACTGGTCTCTCCTCACAACATGTCCAAAGTATGTTAGACAGAGCCTCAGAATCCTTGCCTCCAAGGAGCCACCCGGTTTAACCCTTTTCAGGACAAATCTGTTTGTTTTCCTAGCAGTCCAGGGTACATTCAATACTCTTCTCCAGCATCACAGCTCAAAAGCATCAATTCTACTTCTATCCTCCTTAGTCATTGTCCAACTCTCTGATGCATAACAAGTGATAGCAAAGACCATGGCCTGTATCAGATCCACCTTAGTCTCCAGAGAGACACCATTGTTCTTCAGTACTTTGGAGAAGTCCCTAACAGCAGACTTTCCCATGGCAATGCTCCTTTTAATTTCCTGGCTGCTGGTGCCAAAAGTGCTGACTATGGAGCCAAGCAAACTAAAGCTGTGTACAATCTCAATCTTTTCACCATCCATCCTGATGCTGCCAATTGGCCCAGTGGTGAGAATCTTTGTCTTCTTGACATTGAGCCTCAATCCATATTGGAGGCTGCAGTCCTTGACCCTCTGCAGCAGGTGCTTCAGGTCCTCTTCAGTTTCAGCAAGCAGGGTTGTGTCATCTGCATATCACAGATTGTTGATAAATTGTCCACCAATATTGACCCAACATTTCTCCTCATAGAGCCCAGCCTCTCAGATAATCTTTTCTGCATACAGGTTGAATAGAACCATGAGTTGTGATAAATAACTGGTAAAATGCATGCTTGTTGGTTGAAGAAGTGATGAGCATAAAATTCTAACCATTCTGATAGATGAACCTGGAAGACATTGTACAAAGTCAAATTAGTCATAAAAGGGCGAAGGGCGTACATCAGGGATGTGTCCTGTCTCCATACCTTTTCAACTTGTATTGTAGGGAAGGAGGGTGGAAGCAGAGGCATGAGGATGTGCAGGGGTGGAGGGATTAGTCATGGAGTTATACTTTTTGATGGCTGGGGGATGAGGGAAATTGGAGGAATCTGTTCTGGAAGACAATGTATTTGAATTTTGTAAATAAACTAGTATAATAAAAAATATTTACATACAGAGAGAATTAATCTTGGATGGTTACCAAGGGTTAGAAAGGCAAGAGCATGAACTGTAAAAATGATAACTAATTGTTGTTACTGTTGTTTACTTTTGAGTCAGAACAAACTTAGAGCTGATACTTGGCAGAGTTTTAGAGGCAGCAAATTGCACAGGAAGAGATTGTCCATCTTTTTCCAGGGAGTAGCTGATGCAATCATTCAGGTTGGCAGTTTACCTCCTAGTCACCATGGGTGAAGGGGAAGGTGATATTCAGTACAAGATGATCAGACTTTGTAGGTAGTGTAATTAATGTTATAAAACAAAATGTGCATGAATGATTGTTTACATATAGAAATTAATAGGGACGGTTGACCTCGAGGGAGGGTTGACCCTGGGAGAAGAAGGATGGGGAGTAGAGATTAAAATATAAATGGATAGCATGAAGGGAAAGAAAGAATATAGCAAGGTTTTGACAATATTAGGCAATTATATTTTGTCAAATATATTTTGGCAATATAATGACATTGTATAATGGTATTTAATATTGTAAGAGAAAATGTACACGAGTGATTGAATGAAAACCAATAAAAACAAAAAAAGCCTAAATGCTTTGTAAACTTTCACAATTAAAAGTGTTAGAACAAAACAAGTTTTTTTGAGAAGTTATGGTTGATCTGCCTTAGTTATGTTTCACTTGGAAAGTGAAGAGGCTGCAGATTCATTGCCAAATACAACCCTCAAAAAAGAACAGACAAGGACTCAAACAAAAAACAGGACAGACAGTATCTGCTCTGTTGTAAACGGGCTCACTCAAATTGGACTACATTAAAGTGCAACTAACTAATAACAACAATGGAAGAAAATACTCGATTCAGTGTTCCATTCTCTAACCCCACAGTCTCTGACAAAAGCCCTAACATGGAGGAAGAAAGTTGCCCAGAGTCAGTTAAATGTCCAGGTTCTCACACTTGAAGACACTCATGGGTTGCTACTGATATTATTTGGACAAGGAGTTACACTCTGCCTGATACCTGTGCAGTTCATCAGGTGAGATCTGTGTGTAAAGTCATCATTTGCATCTTTTTAAATCATTGTAAATACAAAATGTAACCATTGTATTTCCAACCTCATTTCTATAACCAAGCTCATATTTACCAACTGCCATTCCTTCTTAACTGCTTCCTACTTTTGCATTCCAGTCACTAATTGTCATTAATGCATCTTTATTCATTCAATTTCAGACTGCAAGATTTTGTAACAATTCTCAATTTCTTCCACTTTGGCTCTAGATGTAGGAGCATATATTTTAATAATAATCATGTTAATAAGTCCTCCTTGTATGCTTTAGGACTTTGTCCTATCACTCATAACATTCTATTTCAGGATAGAACTTGAAACTGACTTTTTTTACTATGAATGCAATACCATTCTTCTGTTTTTTGTTCCCTGCATAGTATACCAAAGCTGATCCATCTCATCTCACTAATGCCTAGTATGTCAATATTCATGCTTTCCATTTCATTTTTAACACTTTCCAACTTTGAAGCATTCAAGCTATGTACATTCCATGTTTCAATTATTAAATGATGTTTGTTACTGTTTTTCTTCATTTCAACTGACTTCTAATCTGGACTCTACCACTATACTACTGTAACTATCTTCTTCTTTTAGTGTTCATAGGGTTTTCAAAGGCTTGTAATTTAGGAAGTAGATGGCACATTCTGCTTCCTAGTCTGTCTTAATAAAATTATCAATAATTACACTATTGAGGAGTAATGATGCTAATTTGAAGATTAAGATGTATCTGAATCAGGCCATAGTCTTTATAATCACCTGCTATGCATCTGAGAGCTAGACAATGAATAAGGGTGACAGGAAAAAAACCTGACACCTTTGAGCTGTGGTGTTGGAGAAGAGAACTGAACATCCCATGAATTATCAAGAGAACAAACAGATATGTCTTTCAGAGGGTGCTTCCAGAGAGCTCTTTGAACACAAGAATTATGAGGCTCCGCCTCACATACTTTGCGCATGTTTCTATGAAGGACTATTCCTTGGAGAAAGACATGATGCTGGGAAGGGTGGAGGGTCGGCAAAGGGGAGGAAGACCCTGAACCATGTAGTTTGACTTGGTGACTGCTACAATGGGCTCTTTTGTGTCAGGAAGTGTGAATATGGCACAAGCTATAACAGGATTCAGATTTTGTGTTCATAAGGTTGTTATGAGTCGTACTCAACTCAGTGGCACCTAATAACACATCACCAGTGCATTGCCAAAATATGAAAGATAAAGCTTCATTGCTTTTGCCTCCAAGAACCACTTTGCACCTTTCCCAAGATATATCTGTTTGTTCTTCTGGCAGTCAATGAGATATTCAGTACTCTTCTCTGGCACCATAATCAAAGGCATCAATTATTCTGCCATCTTTATTCATTGTCTAGCTCTTTGGTGTACAGAAATTGAACATGGCTTGAATCAGGCACACCTCAGTCTTTGAAGTGACACCATTGCTCTTCAGCATTTTGGAGAAGTTCCTGCCAGGAGACTTACCCAATAAAATATGCCTATTCTTTGGTAAGGGACATCATTCTTGGAAAGGCAGAGTTGGCAAGGAGAGGAAGACACCAACAAGATGAAGTAATATGGTGATTGCAGCAATGGGCTCTAGTATGTCAGACATGATGAGGTGGCACAGGATAGGAGAGGGCTCAGGTTGGCTGCTCAGAAGATCACTGTGAGTCATACTCAACTTGACAACACATAACAGCAATGACAATCACAGTGTGTCTCCAAATGCAAAGATACGTGGTTCCAATCCACCAGCTGCTTTGAGGTAGAAAGAGAGGGAAGCTCCTGTGTGACTTTTCTGCCTCTGCAAACCCACTGGATGGTCAGCCATGGGTCACTTCCAACCCAACCATACACAAAAACAACAACCAGTTATGTTTTCTTGTTTGTCTTTATTATGTATATTCTCAAAATTACTCAACTTTTGGAGAAATAAAACAGTGAGGGGGGAACAGCTAAGTTTTAGGAAAAACAAATCCAGCTATGCTAAATTATCACAGAATGATAGCCTGTGGGCATGGAAGAAATTGTGCTAAACCCAACATATTCAAGAAAGGAAATAGCTTTTTGTAAGAATTGAAATTATATCCTCTAGCATCCCACTGCTGAATAGAGGCCACTGTGGTTACAAGTAGGAGAAATGAATGCATCAGTGAAGACACTGCTGCAAAGGTGTTTTGTAAGTAAATCATCTTTAAGATGAGCTTGCATGCCTACATACTTGATATGGTATGGTTTATACATGTGAGACCTACAGCAAGAAAATTCTACAGGTGTGTTGGGTGCATGTGGCATGTGTGTATTACAAGTGCGTGTGTGTGTGTGTGTGTGTGAGAGAGAGAGAGAGATAGAAGACAATGAACTAGTTTCATGAATGTTTGTTAGCTGATCTATATACAGATTTCAAGAATATGTACTTAAGAGCATTGAAAACAATTTGGCATACCTAAAATGTTAAATAACCGCGTTCTTTCCCACTGACTTCACTAGTTTCTCTTTTATTAATTTTTTTTTTTAAATTCATTGGTTCGGCTACCTTTCCTTTTCTTCTCTCTGTATATCTGTCTGTCTCTCTCTCCTCTTTGTCTCTATCCCTGCCTCTCTCTCCCTCCCCCCCTTTCTCCCTTTCACACATGAAATTACCCTTGTAGCTAATTAATCCCATAAAAGCATTGTGTAACAGTAAATGTGGGCCAATGGCATGAATAGACTTTGTTTGATGACTCAATTTCTTCATTAGTGTCTACATTTCTCAGTGACTCTGCTGGATCAGTGTCCTCTTTTTTAAGAAATTTTACCTCTGTATCTTAAAACTGAGTTAAAAATGTGTACTTAAATCCTAACGATGATTGTAAGTAAATAATGCCACGTGTGAATTTAGTTAGTCCTGGAAAAATCAATATATGTGATGAGTGTTAACCTTTCCTATTTGTCAATGCAGTATTGAGCATCATGCCTTGTCTTTAATAAAGATCTGATGTACTCTCCTCTGATTTCACCTAGTAAAATGTATTTTCCTTATATTTTATGAATGATAGTTTGTTTAACTCCTATCCAGTTGATCCAAGCCTTAAATTATACCCTAGACTCTGAAATGATGCATTTGAGTCTTTAATGATTGCAGTTTATATTTAGTTTAATTTTGCATTGATTTGTAGTATATGTGAGGCCATGTCCTGCTGACATTCTAATAAAGGCTGAGAGGCATCTCAGAAATACTTTTTCACCTCTACTAAAAAGGCTAGTCAATCCATTAAAAAGATATGTATTTTTATAATAACTCAAATATCTGCAAATTCTGTAAAAATGATAAGAAATTCTACTGAATTCTTTTGTCTTTGGAGAAATCTTCAAATGTAACTGGTTACTTAGCTTTTTGTTATAATGTTTCACCATGCTGGACATTTTATCTGTCATCTTTATATCATGTGGGTTTATTATCATTTCAGGGAGCTTTCTAAAATAAAAATAAAAGTTACAATAAAAATCATCTATGCCTCAATCCTGAGTAAATGTAATATTGACAACCAAAATTATATTAATTACAACACAACTTCTATATACATGCCTACAGAGATGGGTTCAATTTTTAGTGGCTTCAAGCTATCGATATCATTCTTTTGACAAACTTTTCTCCTCTTTTGACTGCCTGTGTATTAGTGGCATTGTCAAGATATGCTGTCAAGTCAAATCTGACTCATAGTGACCCTACAGAATAGATTAGAACTGCTTGTTTTGAGGTATGTCTACATAATAAGCTTATTATATAATGAAGATTTTTGCGTATGACTCATTTTTTATCCCATTGACTCCATGACCCCTGACAAACCAACATCATACTGTATTATTATACAATGTCATTTTATTACTGTTGTTGTCGTTATGTGCCATTGAGTTGCTTGCGACTCATAGCGACCCTATGTACAACAGCTCTAAACTCTGCTCTGTCCTGTGCCAATCTCATTGTCTCTGACACACTCATCCTGATTGCCCCAGCCACCAAATCAATCCACCTCCCAGAGGGCCTTCCCCTCCTGCGCCTGCCCTTCACCCTCCCAAGCATGATGCCCTTCTCCAAGGACTGGTCTGCCTTATAATATGATCAAAGTATGTCAGACAAAGACTCAGAATCCTTGCTTCCAAGGAGCAGCCTGGTTTAACCCTCTCCAGGATGAAACTGTTCGTTTTCTTAGCAGTCTAGGGTACCCTCAGCACTCTTCTTCAGCACCAAAGCTCAAAAGCATCAATTCTCCTTCTATCCACCCTGGTCATTGTCCAGCTCTCTGACACATAACAAGTGATTGCAAAGACCATGGCCTGTACCAGACGCACCTTAGTCTCCAGAGACACACTGTTGCTCTTCAGTACTTTAGAGAGGTCCCTAACAGCAGACTTTCCCATTTCAATACGTATTTTAATTTCCTGGCTGCTGGTGCCAAAAGTATTGATTGTGGAGCCAAGCAGACTAAAGCTATGAACAATCTCAGTTTCTTCACCATCCATCCTGATGTTGCCAATTGGCCCAGTGGTGAGAATCTTTGTCTTCTTGACATTGAGCCTCAATCCATATTGAAGCCTGCAGTCCCTGACCCTCAGCAGCAAGTGCTTCAGGTCCTCCTCAGTTTCGGCAAGCAGGGTTGTGTTTATTTTATTTGTGTCTATTTTATTGCTAGATTTCCTTTATATTGCTTTAAAAATAATAAATCGACATTTAATACATCCAATTTTCATAGGACCTTGAGTTATACAATATTAACCTTAAGTCAACAGTCAAGAGTCATAAGATTATTTGTCTTAGATCATTTCATGTGAAATAATGTTGTTGTTAAGTACTATCAAGTTGAAACTGACCCATAGCTAGCCCTCTAGTAGTTTTTAGAGGCCATAACTTGCCTGGGAGGAGAGTAACCGTCCTTCTCCTGTGTGGAGCAGCTGGTGGATTCAAACCCCGTGTTTCAGAATTGCAGCACAGTTTCTTATCACTAGGTTATGCTAGGCTAAAGTAAACTCTCAGACACAGTCTTGGTTAAGCAAAATGGTGTTGAGTTTAGTCTGACTCATAGGAACCTGACATCTAAGGCTGTAAATCTTTGCAGGAGAAGACTTCTGATCTTTATCTCTTAGAGCAGATTGTGGATTAGAATTTAACATCTCTCTGTTAGAAGTCCAAAGCACTATGCCAGTAGGGCTTGTTTGGTCAGGCACCATTCACTCGCTGCTGTGGGGTTGGTTCTTACTGGTTTCATTTTCATGGGAGCATAATACCAGGTCTTTCTCTCATAGGGAGACCAGTGAGTTTGAGCCATTGATTGTTCAGACAGCAGCTGACTGCTTAACCATTGAACCCCCATGACTCTTCTAATTGTTGGTTGTTGTTATTGTTGTCAAGTACTATTGAGTCATAGACAACTCATAGTCACCCTATGAATGAAAGACCTGAACACTTGTATGACTTTCATCATTTCTCTAAATTCATAGAGTTTCTGGAGGCAAGCTGTTTTGGAAGTGGATGTCACTCCTTCTTCCAAGCCTGTTTTCATTAATCTGGGATCTCCACCAAACACTGTTCATCATGGGTAACCATTTTTGCATGTGACACATCCAAACTCTAGTGTATCCAAATTCTAGGTGACATTCAGAAAATGGGATTGCAAAAGGTGGTACAGACATGTTGTTGAGAACTAGTTTCAAATTTTTGTAGTACCTTTTCTTGGATCATAGTGGTCTTTCTATAGATCTGCAAATTCTCACTTAAAATTTCCTTTAAAATGAATGCTTTGGTGAGTATAAGCATGTAAATTATTTATTCCTCCCATTGCTAGCAGTCAAGGAAGTGGTAGAGAAATCAGCTATCAACTCAAGGCAGACAAAAGGAAAATTCTGATCGCTTTTAGTTGCCATTGAGTTGGCTCCAAATCATAGTGATCTTTTGTGTAACAATAGTAAACATTACCCAATCCTAAACCATCTTTCCAACCATTTGTCTGTAAGTGTGTTATACCTGTAGTGACTTGCATGTTGCTGTGATGTTGAAAGAGATGCCACTGATAATCAAATATCATCATGGTCACACGTAGTGAAAAGGTTTTAGGAAAGCTTCTCTCAGACTAAGAGAGACTAGGAAGAAGAATCTAGTAATTAACTTCTGAATAGATTAGAATAGCTTTACGGATAGAAGGGAAACATTGTTTGATTAGTCCCTCAGTTGGAAGTTACGCAGTGTATCATCAGAGAAGTTGTCTCCTCAAAGTAGAGTATACAGCTGTTGGGATCTTTATTTGCCTGTGTGACATGATTCAAAATGAGAGGAAGAAACTAAAAATATTCATTAGTAATCAGAATATGTCATTATAGAATCAAGGAAAATTTGGACTTGTCAAAAATAAGAAGGGATGTTTTTAAAGTGGATGTCATAGACATTAGTGAACTGAAGTAGATTGGTACTGGTCATTTTAAATTGAATAATAATATAATCTATTATGTTCTGTGTGAAAGTTGAAAAGGCTTACAATTGCATTCATTATTAAAAAGAACATTTCAAAATCTGTCCTAAAGAACAAAACTGTCAGTGATAATATCCATATGCCGACAATAAAAAATATTTTATATGACTATTATTTAATATACACAGAAGTCATTATGTTAAAAATGATTGAAGGTTTTTACCATCTTTTGCAGGTAGAAACTGATCAAATATATAATCAAGGTATGTGAGTAATTATTGGTGATTGGAAAGTAAATCCAAGATTCCGAACTACTAAAAGTCAAACTCACTACTATCAAGTTGAGTCTAATTCATAGTGATCCAATGTTAGAGCAGAATTGCTCAATACCACTTACAAAACTATAAAAATATCACAATAACAGATTTTTTTTTCTCCTGCACAGTGATTGGGTTGAACCACTGACTATTGGTAAACAGATGAAGCATTAACCACACATTGTTGGAGCTTCTTTAAGAAAGTTCAGTAGTTGGAAAATATGTCCATGGTGATAGAAATGATGACAAATAGAAGCCTTGGGTTTGCAAGCTAGAAAATTTTTTCACTTGTCTCTGCCATCTCGACTCAGCGTGCCTCAAACGGAAACACAGAGACTGCAAATCACAAGAAGACAGTCCTGGAGCAGAAGCTCAGAGACAAGAACGTTTCTCTAGAACTGCCTCTGACAGATAACATTCCCTAAAGGTGACACCTGGGACTTGGATTTAGAGCCTCCTTAATTCATGAAAATTGGCAGCAGCATGAGAGATAGCAGTGGAAGGCATGAGGCATCACAGAAGTGACTTGAGACCCAAGCCATCATATCAAGGGTTGGCTAGTGGGAGGGAGGTGCTGGCCAGGCTAGGTGACGGGGTGAAAGGGGATGCTAGTAGAGCAGAGAAATGGACCAGACCAAGAGAAGGACCGACTCTGAATCTAGTGATTACTTCTCTAATGGGAAAGTATCTTTCATCTGTTCCTTTTGGTAAAATGCTTGTCTATCAGATATTGTTCCTGAGCGTCCAAATTAAGACAGGTTAGGAAGAAGAACTGGCCAGCCACTTCCAAAATAATGTTGTTGTTGTTATTGATTGCCTTCAGGTTGAGAACCATTCATAGTGACTTTATGAACAAAAGGCCTAAAATCCCTCTACAACTATCAACATTTATCAAAGTTCATAGAGTTAATGGAGGGATGTTGTTTAGGGAGTGGATTGACACCCCTCTGTACAAAATAGAGCACATTTAGAGAAGATTAGCAGATATTATTTCACCCAAGGCTATGCCCTCAAATATGAAAAGACAAAGGAGAAACTTACATGATTGTAATGTGGAATGCGGGAAATATGAATGTAGGAAAATAGGATATTGTTAAGAAATAGAACTCATAAATATTGAAATCCTAGGCATTGGCATATTGAGTGTATTGTCATGGAGCATTTTTAATCAGACAAGTATGTAATCTACTACACCAGAAATAAAAAAGTAAGGAAAAATGGGGTCACAAGCATAATTAAGAAGACCATTTCTAGATCTACCTTGAAGTACAATGTTGTGAGTGAGAGGATAACACCCATACACATTCAAGGAACTCTGGATAAAATTAGAGCTAAAAGAGGAAGAAATAGGTGATTTCTATCATCTTTTACAATAAGACATGCTGCCTTGGGAAAATCTTCTGCCAAGGGCTTCTCCAATGTGCTAAAGGGCAAGGATGTTTATTTAAAGGGTAAGGTACACCCGAGTCAAGCATTTTCAATTGCTTCCTATGCATCTGCAATTGAACAATGAATAAAGACAACAGAAGAATCAACGCCTTTGAACTGTGGTGTTGGCAAAGAAGACTGAACATACCAAGGACTGCCAAGAGAACAAACAAATCTGTCTTGGATAAAGTGCAACCAAGGTGCTCTTTAGAGGCAAGGATGCTGAAACTTCGTCTCACTTGTTGTCAGCCCTTGGAAAAAGTTATCATTACTAGAAAAGATGAAGGGTTATGGAAAGAGAGGAAGACTCCCAAGAGGACTGACATAGTGACTATCAATAGGCTAGAGCATGGTAGAGAATGTGAGGAAGCTGCAGGATAGTGCAAGGTACAGATCTGTTGTTCATAGGGTCAATCGTACTTGACTCAATGGCGCTTAACAACACCACCACCACCACCACTAGACAATTTCAAATGGACAGTTGACAGTCTATTTCTTCAGATACTGACTATTGACTCCATCTAACTTTCAGAGCCGCAAACCATTTCCAGGCAATGATTTGCTATTCCCAGACGTTACTCTTTGTCTTTATTATACAGACAGTTATTAAGCCCCCACTTTGTGTCAGGTGCTGTACTTGGCACTGTAGCCATTTCAACAGTTTGTACCTCGAAGGAGTTCATGCCTCTTGGGGAAATTCTAAGAGACTTAGGGGAAGGTCTTAGAAAATGTTGAAAACCGTTTGAGTCCTAAAGGATACAGGATTTCATGGTTTAGTGACAACACTATAAACTCTGTGTAATTAAGATTATGTCTTTATACTCTCATTGGATCATTAATTAAAACAATGAATGGGGGAAAATTAAATGGAAAGATTATGCTGTAAAAATATTTCAAAAAACAAAAAACATAGTCATGAAAACAGTTTGACATTCAGTAAGTAACTGTTGCCTGTTGACAGTGTTGTTGATTGCTGTCAAGTTGAGCATGACTCATAGCAACCCTATAAACAAAAGACCTGAAGCCTTTCTATAACTATTGTTTCTAAAAGTTCATAGAGTTTCCAAAGGCATGTTGTTTAGGAAGTGGATGTCACTTCTGCTTAAAAAAAAAGAAAAAAATCAAAACATGCAACCAAGATGTGTTAGGAATAAGAATGACTGGAATGAGAAAGTTGGGAACAGGGAAGAAGGATCAGCAGTTGGAAAACACAGATTTAGTGACAGAAAAGAGGATAGATTATAACCATACAATTTTATACAATTAATTATTTATTCATTGCAAATATTTTTTACAAGAAAAATAAACAATGACTATACACATGGACTTCATCGGATGGTATGCACAGGAGTCAGATGGATTATATCTGTGAAGAGAATCATTGGAGGAGCTCAGTATCAGCAGTGAAAACTAGAGTAGGAAAAAAAAATTAAAAATACAAAAACCTAAGCCAGGTGCTGATGGTGGAACAGACTATCAACTACTCATATGCAAGTTCAAAATGAAGCCAAAGAAAATGAAATCAAATAGACAAGAACCAAAATAAGACCATGACTCTATCTTCCCTGAATTTAAATACTATCTCAGGAACAGTTTGATGCCTTGGAAACTAATAAACAAAGACAAGATGAGTTGTGAGAGAATGAGAGGATGCCTACTGACTGGAGAAAAACATTTGGCAATACCATCTCAGCCAAAGTTCTCATAACAAATGTTTACAGGATCCTCTGGGGAGGGAAGAAGGAAAGGACTAATAACCCACTTTCAAAAGGAGCAAAAGACGTGGAAAGACTTTTCACATAGGAAAATATTTCGATGGTCAACAGACACATAAAGAAATGTTCCAAATCACTGGCAATAAGAAAGTTGCAAATCAAAATCTCAAAGAGAAACCATCTCACCCCAGTTGTTGTTGTTGTTATGTGCCGTCGAGTCGTTTCCGACTCATAGCGACCCTATGCACAACAGCCCTAAACCCTGCTCTATCC
>NW_006400120.1:994514-1001226 GCF_000299155.1 Elephantulus edwardii
GAACTGACATAAAAATGGAGATGTGTATACCAATGTTCATAGCAGCATTAGTCACCATCACAAGATCATGGAAACAGCTTAATGTCCAACCACAACCAAATAGATTGAGGAATTCACACAATGAATATCAAGCAGCACTCAGGAACAACGATTCTGAAAAATACTACATAAGGACAAATACTGCATAAGACAACTATTGTAAAAATAGAAGGATAACTAGCAAAACAGGTATGGGGATACAAAGGGGGAAGGGATGGGAGCAGAGGGGTGAGGATGGGAAGGAGTGAAATCACACACAGGGTTGTACAATTTCGTGGGTGGAGGAAGGGGGTGAAGGAAATGAGGAAGATCTGGTAGAGACCCAAAAAGACAGATTAGTGATGTACATAGTCTAATGGTGATTAATTTTATAAAAACTAATAAATGGAATGAAACATGATGTGATGAAGAATATTGTGAAGTATAACATACAAAAACTTTGTAAGCAAACCAATATAAAATAAAAATTTTAAAAAATCATCCATGAAGAATGCAAAAGGTAATGACCTAAAAAAGGTAATTACAAAGACAGAAGAGGAAGAAAAGACCAAGATGGAGGTCCGAAGAGACTTTAAATATTGCACTAGAGTGCTGAGAAGTAAAAGCAAAGGGAAGAAATCAAGAAGTTAAGGAGTTGAACAGTAATAAATGTGCAAAGAGTTGGAGTTGGAAAATCATAAGGACTGAATAAGCTTGGCATTTTTTTAAGCAGAAGGAACTGAAAAATAAATTCAAGCCCCAAAGTGTAACACTTAAGGAAGCTATGGTCAGAATATTGAATGATCCAGGAAGCTTTAATAGAAGATGGAAAGAGTTAACAGAGACACTATCCCAAACAGAATTGGATGCTACAGAAGAATTGCATGAAACAATATATAATCAAGTTGCAAGCTTCCCTGAAGGAATTGGTAAAAAAATAAGGTCCCAAGAATTGATGGAATACCAATTGACATATTTCAACAAAGAGATGCAGCCCAGGATGTGCTCACAAAGTTGTGCCAAGAAATCTGAAGGGCAATTTCCAGGCCAACTGATTGGAAAAGGTCCATAACTATTCTCGTTCCGAAAAAAAGGAGACCAACAGAGTATAGAAGTTATCAAACAATATTACTAATAACATGTAATAGCAAAATCCTGATGAAGGCTATCAAAAAATTATTGGAACAGTATATCAACAGAGAACTGCCAGAAATACAACCTGGGTTTAAAAGAGGTTATGGCCCTAGAGACATTATCACCAGTGTCAGATGGACCTTCGCAGAAACCAGAAGAATGTCCATCTCTGTTTCACTGACTATACATGACGGCTTTTAACTGTGTGTATCACAACAAATTGTGGCTAGCTAGCCTTGAGGAGAATGGGAACCCTAGAACACTTGATTGTGCTCATGTGAAACCTATACTTGAACCAGGAAGCAGCCATCAGAACAGAGCAAGGAACATTACCTGGCTCAAAATCAGAAAAGGGGTGCATCATGGATGCCTCTTGTCTCCATACATTTCAATCTACATGCAGAACAGGTCATTCTGGAGGCTGAACTACAGGAGGAAGAATGTGGCATCAGGATTGGAAGAAGACTCATCAACAACCTGTGTTATGTAAATGGCATAACCATGCTTGATAAAACTGAGGAGGACCTGAAGCACTTGCTGCCAGAAGTCATGTACTGCACTCTTCAATATAGATTGAAGCTCAACGTCAAGAAGACAAAGATTGTCACCACTGGGCCAATTTGCAGCACCATGATAGATGGAGAAGAGAGAGAGTTTGCTAATAATTTCATCTTGCTTGGTTCCACAATCAGCACTCTTGGCATCAGCAGTCAGGAAATCAAAAGATTAATTGCATTACAGAAATTTGTTATTAGGGATTTCTCTGAAGAGCTAAAGAGCAAAGATGTCAATTTAGCGCCTACAATGCACCTGATTCAATACATAGTCTTAGCACTTGTTATGCGTCAGACAGCTGGACAAAGGCTAAAGAAGACAGAAGAATTGGTGCTGCTCCTTGGAGGCAAGGATTTTGAAGTTCCATCTCACATACTTTGAGCATCTTGCCAGGAAAGACTAGTCCGTGTAGAAGGATATCATGCTTGGAGGGGGGATGGGAGAGTACAAGATAGGAACACCTTGGATAAACATGGATTGACACTATAACAAAGGTAATGGGGTAAGTGTTGGTCAGAGTCGGTGAGACTGTCCCAGGGTGGGGTTTGGAGCTGTTGTACATAGGGCTGCCATGAGTCACAGGAGACTCTATGAATCATAACAACAATATTAACTTATTCACTAGTATTTCCTTTTTCTTTCAACATTAGCAGTAACTGCACATGGGGAACTCACTGAATGGAATAAATTATATCTATTGGAAGAAGTAATAGAGAAACTCAATATCATCTTTATGCATAATACTACAGTTAAGGGTAGATAATAGGCCACCAATTGCTCCTGTGTGTGTTTAAGTTGAGGTTGCTCTATAGGGATCTAGTGCTAAGGAGGTGTGCTCAAAAATGAAAGGAACTTAATTCAAGTCCGTCGGCTGCTTTACAGGGAAACTGCAGACAATACCCTCTAATGTAATTTACAGCCTCTGAAAACTTACTGGAGGCTCAGCTGTGATTTGGTTCTGACTCTACATTACATAGCAACAACAATAAGTTTAAGTTTAATCTGTAGAATAAGAAAATAAATCCATGAAATCTCATTATGACCTAGAGTATAACCCAGATGGTAGAGACCATCTCAAGAATAAATTTTAAATATTGAAATTTAATGACCAAAACCCAGATAATATGTGGGATGTCACCAAGGACATCATACACAAAGAAAACAAAAAAATTACTAAAAAGAAAGGAAAGAGAAAAATATGTCATAAGAGACTCAAACATTTTACAAATATTTTCTTTCTTTTCATATAATACCTTTGTTGAATGTTTCATTTATATATATATGTGTGTGTATATATATATAGTGTTTTATACAATTATTCATTTACATTGTTTCATACAATCATTCATATACATCCTATTTTAATTATTTTTTATACTAGTTTATTTACAAAATTAAAATACATTGTTTTTCACGACAGATCCTTCCCATTTTCCTCACCCCCCACCCATCAAATTGTGCACCCCCTTCCCCCCATCCTTGCCCTTCTGCTTCCATCCTCCCCACACACCTTGGATCCTCATACTACAATACCTGGTTTATACAGTATTTAACCTTATGGGACTGAGTTAATTCACTCAGCATAATGCTCTCCTAGCTTAGCTGAGATGAATAGAAAAAAAATACAAAGTAAAAGAGTTGAATAGAATATTTCAGAGGTATCTTGTTAAGACAACATAAAATATTGCAATAAAAAGTGTATAGTATGAAGTTAGAAAACCAAAACAGAAAAGTGTGTTTAGAATTCCTGAAAGAACTGAAGAAAAAAGGTAAACTTTGACTTTTAATACTGAACAATGCAGGAGCATCAAATGAAGATGCAAAGAATACACAGCCACTGTAGCACGAATTGGTCATTGTTCAACCTTTTTTTTTTGTTGTTGTTCTCTTCATCTATTTAATTTTTTGTTTTTAATTTTAATAAAAGTTTACAGAGACTTTGGATTTCCATTCATACATTGTTGCATGCTTTCCTCCATGCACACCCCTCTGCCCTAGTTTTCTTATCTCTTTGAAAAGTAAAAGAAAATTCTTTCATTGTTGTACACCCCCTGCCCCTACAATCCACTCCACTATACAGCTTTCATTCTGGACTCTTGTCATGACAATAATATCTAATCATATATTCCTCCTAAACAGTTCTCTCCCTCATCTATTTCAATGCAGTATGCATTATTTATCCCCTCATAGTTTCTCCCCAGCCTGGAAGTCAATCCTGCTTTACAACAGTGGCACTATGCAGTATTTGTCCTTTTGTGACTGAGATATTTCACGCAGTATAATGTACTCCAGGGTCACCCACTTTTGTACAATATTTCATGAGTTCTTTGATTTTAAGTGCTGCATAATATTCCTTTGTGGGAATATATCAGTGCTTCTGTATCCATTCGTTTGTTGATGGACATTTGGGTTGTTTCCAAGTCTTTGCTATTGTGAACAAAGCCACAATAAAAAAAAAAAAAAAATAGTGTGCATATGTTTGCTTGGGTGGCAGTTCTGGTTTCTTTAGGGTATATTCCCAGTAGTGGAATTGCTGGGTCAAATGGTATTTCTATTTCCAACTTTTTGAGAAAGCGTCATACTGCCTTCCGTAGTGGTTGCACCATTTTACACTCCCACCAACAAAGAATAACAGTTTCTAGTTTCTCCACAACCTTGCCAGCATTTGTTGTTTGCTGTTTTGTTAAATTTTTCTATTCTTACTAGGGTGAGATGATATTTCATAGTTGATTTGATTTGCATCTCTCTTAGAGGTAGGAATTTTAAACATTTCTTCATGTGTTTGTTTGCTATTTGAACATCTTCTTTGGTGAAATGTCTGTTCATATCCTGGGCCCGTTTTTCAACTGGATTGTTTACCTTTATCTTGTTGTGCTCAAGTATTTTATAAATTCTACATATAATTCCCTTATCAGACATTTCATTATCAAATGCTTTCCCCCAGTCTGTGGCTTCTTTTTTTTTAACCCTATTGGAGTAGTTTCTGGGTGTGCATAGGGATTTTATTCTTAGAGGGTCCCATTCATTTATTTTATCCTTTCCTGGTTGTAGGTTTTCCAGGATTCTAAGAAGACTGTTTATGTTGTGTATGGATTAGGGCTTCTAGAGTTCTTCCAAGTTTTTCTCTAATGAAGTTTATAGTTCCTGGTTTTAGTTCTAGGTCCATGATCCACTTTGAGTTGGTGTGTTTTTTTGTTTTTTTTTTTTTTGGTTGGTTTTTGTTTTGTAATGGAGTGAGGTGTGGATCTTGCTTGAGCTTTGCACAGATAGTTTTCCAATTTTGCCAGCACCGTTTATTAGAAAGGCTGTCAAGATTGGATAAATTATGTATACTGCATCAAAACAGATAAGGGAGAAAACTGTTTAAAAGCAATATATGACCGAGTATTATGGTCATTACAAGAGTCCAGATTAAAGGCTGCATAGTGGAGTGTACTAGGGAGTGGTGGAAGGTGGGGGGATTGTACACCAATGAAAGAATTTTTCTTTTACTTTCAAAGAAAAGAGAGAACTGGGCGGGGGAAGGGTGGGCAGAGAGAAAAATGCAGCAATGAATGAATGAAAATCCAAAGTCTCTGTAAACGTTCATTAAAATTAATTATAAAAAATGGCTGCCATTTCTCCACTTAACTTATTTCGTCTCCTTGCCAAAAATCAGTTGACCATAAGTAGATGGGCTGATTCGTATATTCTCAATTTTATTCCAATGGTCTATTTGTCTGCCATTGTACCAGTACCATACTGTCTTGAACACCACAGCAGTTTAGTAGGATTTGAAATCAAGAAGTGAGAGGCCGCTTACCTTGCTTCTCTTTTTAAAGAGTACTTTGCTTATTCTGGGCCTCTTTCCATTCCAAATGGAATTGGAGATTGCCTTTTCCATTTCATTGAAGAATGGAATTGTTATTTTTATTGGGATTGCATTGAATATGTAAATTGCCTTTGGTAGGATTGTCATTTTTATAATATTGAGTCTTCCTATCCATGAGCAAGGTATATTCTTCCACTTCTCAAGGCCACTTTTTGTTTCTTGTAGTAATGTTTTGTCATTTTCTTTGAATAGATCCTTTGTACTCCTGATTACATTTTACTCATAAGTATTTAATCCTGTGATTAGCTATTGTGAAGGGTATTGTTTTTCTTAGCTCCAGTTCTATATTCTCTTTGTCACTGTAGAGAAATTCAAATCGATTTTTGTATGTTGACCTTGTATCCTGCCACTTTGCTGAATTGGTCAACTATGTACAGTAGTTTTCTGCATAGAGGGATAATTTTACCTCCTCTTTGACAATTTGTATACCTCTTATTTCCTTGTCTTGTCTTATTGCTATTGTTAAGACTTCTAATACAATATTGAATAGGAGAGGTGATAGCGGACATCCTTGCCTAGTTCCTGTTCTCAAGGGGAATGCCTTTAATCTCTCTCCATTATTCTTAATGTTCTCAATGTTGGCTCTCAGGTTTACATATATACTTTTTACTATGTTGGAAGAAATTCTCCTCTAATCCTGTTTTGTTGAGTATGTTAATCAGGAAATGGTGATGGATTTTGTCAAAGGCCTTTTCTGCATCAATTGATAGGATCATGTTTTTCTTGTTCTTTGCTTTGTTGCTGTATGGATTACATTGATTGTTTTTCTTATGTTGAACCATTCTTGCATTTGACTAAAACAAGGACATGATGTATGACTTAGAAACCAGAAAAGTGGTGCATTGGGATTGTATCCTTTCAGCATATCTATTCAATTTGGATGCTAAGGGGGAAAAAAGAAAAATTAAATTCTAACAATCTGGACTAGAACAGGAATAAGGATTAGAGGATGAATCATTAATAGTCTGAGAATCTTTTTTAGGAATGAATTTGAAATACATACTTCTAAATTGTGGGTTTTCATTTCTCTTCTTCTTTGTGGTAATGTCAGATAAACCTAAATTCTTAATTTTAATGTATACCTCTTTCTAGGAATACTTTCCTTTATGATTTGTGCTATCTGTGTATTTTTTT
>NW_006400120.1:1001639-1003577 GCF_000299155.1 Elephantulus edwardii
TTAACAATTTCTAATTTTCCTACATTCATGGTTCTCCCATTCCATGTTCCAATCACTAGTGTCTGCTTACAACTGTTCCTCTTCCTTTGTATTTCCATGCTTGACAGTTCTACCTAGGTTGCCCTTTCTGTTCATCTACGTGTGTTGTGTTGTACATAGGGTTTAGTTTCACACTATTTTAAATTGAAATTGTGTTTAATATAATTATTCTATCACATTATTGTTGTTGTTGTTGTTAAGTGCTGAGTTGTAGGCAACTCATAGCCACTCTATGAACAAAAGACCTGAACTCTTGTGTAACTTCCATCCTTTCTCCAGGTTCATAGGATTTCCAGAGGCAAGCTATTTTAGAAGTGGATGTCACTGTTGCTTCCAAGCTTGTTTTAATTGGGAAGCTCTACTAAACACTGTCCACCATGGGTAACCATTATCACTTTTGACACATCAGTGTCACAGTGTTTAGCTACACAGCATCTACGAGTTACCTCTCTACAGCAAGAGGACAGAACAGGGCTATATGACCTAGAAGAATGCTTCACCAAAAACAATTAAAAACAGGCCTGAGGGCTGCAGATCAAGGTCAGCCACTTTGGCTTGGTAGCATCACTTTCTTTCTGATCTTTCTCTATGCTGTTATTGCTGTTAAGTGCTGTCAAGTCTAAAGCATTATGTTTTGTAAAATCAATCACCATTGGACCTTGCCCATCAGTACCCTGTGTTTTCACTGAGGTCTTTCTCATTTTCTTCCCCGACTCTCCACCCACCAAACTGTGTGGCCCTGTCATTTTGCCGCTCCCAATCCTCACTCTTCCACTCTCCCACCCATTTTACCTTGAGTTCTTAAAATATGTACATATTTTACTAGTTAGCCTTCTATTTTTACAATAATAGCCTTATGTACTATTTGTTCTTATAAGACTGCATTAGGACAGTAGGTAATAAATTTGTACAGGGTATGGAGAGGTAGGAACTCTCATACACTGTTGGTGGGATTGTAAAATGTTGCAACCGCTGTGGAAGACAGTTTGGTGCTTCCTCAAAAAGATAAACATTGAAACTCCATATGACCCAGATATTCCTCTACTAGGAATATTACCTAAGGAAATTAGATCTGAGACACAGAGATTGGTACACCAAGGTTCACAGCAACATTATTCACCATTGCAAGGACATGAAAACAGCTCAAATGTCCAACCACAATTGAATGGATTGAGAAATTGTGGTACATTCACACAATGAAACACTGTGCAACATTCAGGAGCAACGATTTTGAAAAATACTAAGAAACAACAACTTTTCTAAGCAAATCACGTTTTTTAGCTTAGAATTGTAAAGAAATAAGCTAGAGTTTTGTGTATATCTATTTTTATCTAGAAAGTGGGTTAAAATGTTAGGGTTTTCTATGTAGACAGTGATTGATATTATTTTAAATAATAGCAATTTTTGCTTCTTCTTTTCCAATAACCTCTTTATTTTCCTGCCCTGACTCTATTCAAGGACAACTTTGAATTTACATGACACTCAGGGATAGTGTCTTCTTTCCATTTTAAAAGAGAGTGTTTTCAACATCTCAATATTAAAAACAATGTGTTGTGTGGGGTTCTCTTTAGTTATTTTAGGTAAGAAATTGTATTCTATTTCTAAATTGCTAAAAGCTTTGTTGTTCTCGTAGTTATTGTTATTGCTTGCATGAGGGATAGTAAATTTTATCCATTTTTCAAGTCTAATGAGACATCAGTGACTAGGGAGGATAGAAGGAGAATTGACGCTTTTGAGCTCTGGTGCTGGAGAAGGGTATTGGATGTACCATGGACTGCCAAGAAAACAAACAAATTCATCGTAGAGAGGATTAAACCAGGCTGCTCCTTGGAGGCAAGGATTCTGGGGCTTCATCTGACATACTTTGGACATGTTGTGAGGAGAGACCTGTCCTTGGAG
>NW_006400120.1:1003677-1007486 GCF_000299155.1 Elephantulus edwardii
ATTCCATACGAAATTGGAGATTGCCTTTTCCATCTTGTTGAAGAATGGGATTGGTATTTGTATTGGGATTGCATTAAATGTGTAAATTGCTTTTGGTAGTGTGTATTGTTTATATAGTCTTTCCTCTCCTTTGTTGATGTCCTTACTCCTCTGAGAATAGAATTGTACACATGATATGAAATAAATCTTTCTCATTTCTCTTTCTCAGAAGGTCTCCTTTTCTTCCTGTTCTCCTTTTCACATGGATAGTGATTTGGTCTAGCCTCATTTATCCTTCTCCCACTACTCTGTGATGCCGCTGTTATAAATCAGGTTTCTCTTAGTAACTGTGTTCTGGTTGAAACTTCTTATACTATCTTTTTTTTTTAATTTTAGAAACAGAAATTGTACTTATTAATGCTGTGACTCCTATTTTATTTTATTCTTATTTCTTTACAAAGTTTGAATACTGTCTTAATGTTATTTTTTTTTCTTTAGAAAGCAGTCTCAATCCAGTTTGTCTTATAATTCTTGCAATCAACAGGGAGACACTCACTCCTTAAGATAACCCACCATGTAAAAGGAAAAAGATGGCATTTGCCCAGGAATAACACTGAAAAGATAAGAAAGAGCAGGCTACTAGAATTAATGGGAATGTGAATCACAGGGAGGGGTGGGAAGATTGTGGTTATAGTCTGTGTACTGTAAATAATGCCATAAAACAGTGTGTATGTGATTTTAATCTTTGGTATTCAGGCCTGGTTTAAAATGTGTTTTTTTGTTTGTTTGGTTTTTTGTTTTTTGTTTTTTTCAAACAAAGTGATATAGCACTGGTCTGTGCATTGCTGTACAGGGGTAACTCGTGGTTGCTGTGATGCTAAACACTGTGACACTGATGTGCCAAATGTAATAATGGTTACCCATGGTGGACAGTGTTTGGTGAAGCTTTCTGATTAAAACAAGCTTGGAAGCAGGAATGGCATCTGCTTCTGAAATGACTCGCCTCTGGAAACTCTATGAACAGTGCTCAGGCCTTTCATTCATAGGGTCGCTATGAGTCGTCTATGACTCTGTGGCACTTAACAATAACAACATGCAAATGATTCAGTGGCAAACAATTATTTGTGAAAGTTTTCACTCAAATCACAATTAAAAGGAAAAAAACCATGAATACCAAACTAACAACATTATGAAACCAAGCAGGGCCAGCAACCTGCCTTTTTTATCTCCTAATATTTCTCATCTTATGTTGGCTATTTCCACATCTTCTGACTCCTATCAATTTTAAAATCATTAACTCATTAATTACCATCAAGCCTGAACCAACTTATACGTAGCTGATCCTCCATGGGGTTTTCGAGGCTGTATACTGAGAAGTGAAAGAGCGCTGGTGGCTCAGTGGTAAGGTGTGGCTGGTAACCCAAAGATAAGTGGTTCTAATCAATTAGCTGCTCCATGGGGGAGAGATGGGCAATCTTCTCCCATACAGTTAACTGCCTCTGAAATCCTGCTGGAGGGTGAGGTATGGGTCACTTTCTACTATGGTACACAACAACAGCAACAAGTATTGACTAGAGAGGTGTGGTCTTTAGATTAGGATCACTGTTTCCCACAAACTATGTTTGGGTGGCCTAGTGGCAAGAAGCTTTGCTGCAATCACAAAGGCACGCGGTTCGAGGCCACCAGCTGCTCTGCGGGAGGATGGACAACCTCCTCTCCTGCGATTAATTGCCTCTAAAAACCCACTGGAGGGTCAGCTATGGGTCAGTTCCAACTCGAAGGTACACAACAACAACAACAATAACAATGCCACCAGTGCTCCTTAATTTTGGAATATGCTTGGCAAATGATATAACATCACCTTTTTGAGAGTTTTGGGGTTTTTTGTGGGTTTTTTTTTTTTTGTAATTCAGTGATTTTCTAGATATTTGCTTTGGAATTTTATTTTTCACTTTGTACTGTAAACCAGTATATATAAGTAAACATTATAAAATTTGTATACATTGTTTTCACACTGCATTTCCTCCCTTTCTTTAACCCACTCTTCCCTCCATCCATCAAATTGTGAGACCCTATGATAATTCCACTTGGAGTTTTAAATGAACAAACTTTGAATCTATAGAACAATTTAGAGATGACTGACAATTTTCTGATAGCGAATTTCTTCTTCTCCCACTACTATGCAATAGCCACTGTTTTAAAGGAAGTTTCTCTTTGTAACTGGGATTTCTCAGTAAGGACCTGGTTTATTTTTCCATTCATTTAGGTTGTCTGCAATTTTATTCAATGAAAATTTATAATTCTATCAGTAACATATTTGCACATTTTTGTTACTTGGCACTTAAAAATATGTTTCAAGGCCCTTCAACGGCAAGAACATATTGCACTTAACAATCTAAAAGCAGATGGTGGAAACCCTTGTGGCAACAGTGATTTTTTGTTGTTGTTGTTGTTGGTTACACTTTAATACATCAGATGGGCTTTGGTGGACAGTGGGGCACATTCAGTCCTTCTTGGCAGCTGCCTTCCTCATGGCAGCCAGGACATTGCTGAGTTCTTCTCGCTTCCTCTTGGCGCGGATGTGTGTCCCCACCCTTTTCTTGATGAACTTGAGGGCCCGCTTGTCCTTGGAGACCTTGAGCAGCTCCATGGCGCATCGCTCATAGGGTGCGAAGCCACACACCTCCCGGATCATGTCCCGCACGAACTTGGTGTGCTTGGTGAGGCGCCCTTGGCGGCGGCTGTGCCTCGGCTGGCTCACGTTCTTGGTGACTTTGTGGCCCTTTTTGAGGCCCACGGCCATAGGGTAGCGCACTGCCATGGCTGCTGCACGTCGATGGCTGCCGCGGCGGAAGGAACAGTGATTTTTTTTTAAAGCGCCTGGGTGCTTCCATAAATATTAGAGCCAAGAAAACATGAGGGAGAAGTTCTACACTGTACCACACAGGGCCACATGCCTAGGAATCAACTCAAAAGTCAATGGCAACGTTGTACTTTGTTCTAAATATGCGTTATACTTTCCATATTTATTTCAACGTGTATTTGATGATAACTTCTTATCTATGACATATTTATGCTACCATTAAACTTATAATAAAGATCTTTATCTTTCTCTTTTTATAGTTTATTTAAAAATTCTAATACAAATTTGAACAAATTCATTCAATTTCTATCACCTCCCCCCCATCAAATAGTACAACCCAATGATTAATCCTCCCTTCCCCCTGCAAATCCACATTCCTCTGCTTCTAGCCTCTCCTACCCCTCCTGGATCCTTATACTCATTCTACAGTAATGGTCTTATACAATATTTATCTTTGTGGGACCGAGTTAGTTCACTCAGTATAATGCTCTCCCGTCTTTCCCAAGTTAGCTAATAATTTCCCAAGTTATTGCTCCTGCATGATGCATAGCATTCCATTATGTGAATAAACCATAATTTCTCAATTCATTAGTGATTGGACATTTGGCCTGTTTCCATATTCTTGTGATGGTGAATAATGCTGTTATGACCACTCGTGTATAAATCCTAGTTTGCACCACAGTTCTCATATTCTCAGGGTATATTCTAAGTAGTGGAATAGCTGAGTCACATGGAATTTCTATGTTCAGCTTTTTGAGGAAGCACCAAACTGCCTTCCAGAATAGTTGCACCATTTTACAATCCCACCAACAATGTATAAGAGTTCCTTTCTCATCACATTCTCTCCAACATCTATTACTTGTTTAAAAAACAAAACTCCATACACAAAAACCAACTCAAGGTGGATCATGGACCTAGGACTAAAACCAAGGACTATGAAATTCATTACAGAAAAGCTAGGAACAAC
>NW_006400120.1:1014176-1018763 GCF_000299155.1 Elephantulus edwardii
GTGTGTCAGAGGCAATGAGTTTGGCACAGGATAGAGCACAGTTTAGTGCTGTTGTACATAGGGTCGCTATAAGTCGCAAACGACTCGACGGCACATAATAACAACAACAACAATGAGACATCAAATGAATTTTCTCCTTTTTCTATTATTGTGGTAAATACTTTTAAAACTTTGGTCAGATTTATGTATGATTTCTTAACAATGGTTTTGGGGTCAAGGCTATTTTTATCATATAAAGAAGATTTTCCTTGGGGAAATGCACTCTTTAACACCATCAACCAGATGAAATTTTCTGCAAAACAAAGCTCAGAATATGGGAAGGAGCAGTGAAGAAGAACAAAAGTAGACAGGAAACCAGGGAGAAATAGGGTAGAGTGGTATTACATTGAAGGAATTGTTCCAATTCCCTCATGAGATAAAATCTGTATAAGGTGTTGAATGAAAAAGTAATTTGATCTGTAAACATTTTTCAAAAGTATATTTATTTTAGAAATCCAAAGCAAACAAAAAACTAGTTGTAGGATGGTCTCATGTGGAAAAATTTCCACCAAACATAATTTAGTTATGAAACTTACCTCTAAAAATGATTTATTCATTTTTCTCTGCTCTGGCTTTACAAGCCTAATACTGGAGAAAAGACAAGTAATTTATTTTATTTTAAGAAATTAAAAGAATTCTTTAAACTTTTGCTATAAGACTCGGAGTGACGGTATGTACTGCACACCAAAATGTAGTCCGGTCCTGCACCATTCTCACAAGAGCTGATGCACACATCATCATAGGCACGGCACCAATTAATCCCATTAGGAGGGTTCCTGTTTATTTACCCTCTACATCAGCAAGCATGAGGTTTTCTCTAGATAATGAGCTTATAGTGTGTGCTACACACTCTTGCCACCTTTGTTGCCAAGTAGAATTATGGCTGCTCTTCTTCCAAGAAAGATTTATTTACTCTTCTGGCTGTTGTCATGAAGTGTTATCAATTTACCTCCTACTCACTGTGACCCAATGGATGTACAAGAAAATAAAACCCTGCCTGATCCTGGGCCATTTTCACAACTGGGGTCATGGTTGCCATCACTTTAATTTCATTCAGTGTCTTCCTCTCTCTTGTTTACTCTCTACTCTTTTCCAAGCATGATGCCATTTACTATTTTATTTTGGTTTCCTTATCTTCCACTGTAAGTTTAAGATTCTCTTTGGACATCCATTTTGGTCTCTTTTTTCCTTCCCTGTTTTTGTAATATCTGATGCTTCCTTCATGAACGAAGTTCTTGATGTCATTCCACAACTCATCTGTTCTTTGATTATTAATGTTCAATGTCTTAAATCTATTCTTAAGAAATTACTTTTCCAGTTTGAGTCTACCAAGTTGCTCTGTAGGATAAGGATGTGCTATCTCCTCCTCTGCAATTTACTGTTTCTGAAAATCCACTGCAGGATCGGCTATGAGTATGTTCCAATTCAATGGTACATAATAACAGCAATCATACCACCTAAGAAGCTCTGGTGGTGTAGTATGTGGGGAGTTTTTCCATTATTCCAAAGGCTGTGCCTCTCTGGTGTTTGGGTCCATTGGCAGTTCCATGAGAGGAAGATGGTGAGCTCCTGGCTAAGGGGGGTGGGGGAGAAGAGATAGAGAGATGAGAGATAGAATGAGTGATAGAATCATATATATGTAAAAGTGTGATGACATGTAAGAAATGTGTTACAAATACAAAGTCTGATCATGTTGTGATGGTAATGTGGAAGCATAGGGTTTCATATAGCTTTCAAAGACCTGTTATTTAGGAAGTAGTTGGCCAATCCTTCTTCCTAGTCTGTCTTAATCAAGGGTTGGTGAAGGAGAGGAAGACCCTCAACTAGATGGATTGAGACAGTGACTGCTGCAATGGGCTTTTGAGTGTCAGGAAGAATGAAGATGGTACAGGATAGAACAGGGGTTAGGTCTTTTGTTCATGGGCTCACTATAAGTTGTACTCAACTCAATGACACCTAGCAACAATAACGACAACTCTAAAGCAATATTTGACAGACAAGAATTTTGCCCCAAAGAGCAGTGCTTAAAATCCTCCTCACTTTCAGCAAGCAAGGTTGTGTCATCTGCATAAACGCAGGTTATTGATGAGTGTCCCTCCAATCCTGAAGTCACACTCCTCTTCATAGAGTCCAGCTTCTTGGATAATTTGCTCAGCATATTAGATTGAACAGGTAGGGAGACAATACATCCCTGACACACACCCTTTCCAGTTCCAAACCTTGCAGTGCTCCCCTTCTCTGTTCACACAGCAGCCTGTTGGTCCAGGTATATGTTCCTCATGAGCACAATCAAATGCTCTGGGATTCCCATTCTGCTCAATGTCAGCCACAACTTGTCATGGTCCACACAGTCAAATGCCTTTGCATAATCAATAAAGCACAAGTAGACAGTCTTCTGGTAATCCTCACTTTCATTTGTTTTACAAATAATAGATTAAAATAATAAAAGACCTGTGGAACTGGTCTTTTAATTTAATGTCGATTCATAGTGTGTTTTTTTTTAAAAAAAAGGAAATATAAAGCAGTCAAACTCACAATGTGTGGTGCTAATAACACATAAACTCAACTGATGTGATAACAATTTCAGTAGCTTTGGTCAATCTGTGCTTATGCTAGCAAAACTATGTTTTAAAAAACCAAACTTGTTTAGCTGAACATGGTTGAAAGTCATATCCAAATTTGTTGTTGTTGTTATTGTTGTTATGTGCCGTCGAGTTGCCTGCGACTCATAGCGACCATGATAAAAGTTTATAATCAATGAAACAATATAGTTCCTTTAAAAATAGGATAAAATTAGTAATAATATATATATGCAGTTATGAATTGGCTAAAAATTCCAATTGAACTATACTGGGAAGGTAGGGAGAAAGAAAGTATACATTTATATAATGTTGTTGTTGTATACCATAGAGTTGGAACCGACTCACAGATGAACTTCCAGCAGGTTTTCAGAAGCAGTTAATCATATAGGAGGAGATTGCCCATCCTCCCGTGAAGCAGCTAGTACTCTTGAACCTCTTGCTTTTGGGATTACAGCACAGTTTCTTGCCACTAGACCAACAGAGCCCCCAACCTGCATGTAATAGTGAAGAAAATTCTAAATTCTTAATGTCTATAATGAGCCTTGGTAGTCAAGTCAGTAAGTACTTAGCTACTAATTGAAAGGGAGCTTTGGTGGCCTAATGTTAAGAAGCTGTTCAAAGATAAATGGTTCAAATCCACTACATACTCCACAAGAGAAGGACGGGAAATCTCCTCCCATGTAATTTACTGCCTCTGAAAACTTTCAAGAGGGAAGAGGGTCTGCTATGAATTGGTTCTGACTCAGTGGCACACAACAACAACACTAAGTGCAAAATTAACCCAAAGAAGGGCAGTCTGAACACACCAGCATCTCTCTAAGAGTTTTGGGTTTGTGTTTGTTGTTTATTTCTTCTTTAATAGCTATATTTATTTTTTCTGTAAATTTTTAAAATGTGATTTTAAGGATAGTTGCAAAAATGTTGAGCTTTCTTTCATTCATTTTTGCACAATTTCCTCCCTGCTTCTCCTTGTCCCCTCCCCTAGTTCACTTTGCAATACACCTCTTATTCCTGACTATTGTCTTACATATAATGTCTAAAATCATTATATTCTTTTAAACAATTCTTTCTCTCATCTGTTCTAAGGCAGTGCTCATTGTCTATCTACAGTTTTCATCATTTCTCCCTAGGCCCTCATGTCAGTACTTCTTTATAATATTGGCACTCAATAGTGGTAGGAGACTTCAGCACACCATCACCAAAGAATAGATCAACTCAAAAGAAACTTAGCAAAGATGCAGAAGATCTAAATTAAACAATCAGCCAATTCAACCTTATGGAAGTATTCAGGGCACTGCACTCAAATAAAAACTCAATTCACTCTCTTCTCAAGTGCATTTAGTACATTCTTCAGAATTAATCACATATTAGGACACAAAGTAAGCCTCAACAAATAAAAAAAAAAAAACAACACAAAACTAACACAACAAAACATTTAAATAATACCAAGTATCTTCTCAGACCACAGTGCTATAAAACTAGAAATTAACAAGAGTGTAAAGCTTATAAAACCACCCATGTGGAAGCTACATAACTCCATGATAGAATATGATTGCCTTATTGTTGTTGTTATATGCTGTTGAGTCACCTGAGATTCATAATGACCCTATGTACAACAGCTCTGAAGCTTACCCTGTCCTAAGTCAGTCTCACTGACTCCTACACACCTACCCCTATTGCCTCAGTTGCTGTATCAATCCATCCCTTCCAGAGTCTTATGCTCCTGCATATCCCTCCATTCTTCTGAGCACGATATCCTTCTCCAAGGATCAGGAGGTGACTATGTCAGAGATGGATTCTGTCTTGATACCTTTTCAATCTATATACAGAACAAATCATTCAGGAGTCTGGGCTTTATGAGGGAAATGTGCATGATAAGTGAAGGAAGACTCATCAATAATCTATGTAATGCAGATGACACAACCTTGCTTACTGAAACTGAGGTGGACCTGAAGCACTTGCTGCA
>NW_006400120.1:1019250-1020002 GCF_000299155.1 Elephantulus edwardii
ATAATTATAGAAAAAAAAAATCCAAACAACAACCACAGCATCCAGCACAGGTGTAACAAGGTAAATGAGACACAAGTTGATTTTATGAAATAAGGTTTGCTAAATATGTCTCTGGAAAACACAAATATTCAGAGAAACAATACATGAAATATAAGACAAGATGTATGTATGCACATAAAATTTTGTATGTGTGTATGTAAAAACACAGGTATGATGAAGTGTGTGCTATAATACGTATTTTCACATTATGCTTTCTTCACTTGCATATATGTGATATAAAATATATTACAAAGTATATGTATTATCTATAATATATGCATAATATATGTATAGGCAAAGATAAACTACGTTAGTTCTAAATATTTTTTTGCTGCTCTTGTAAGATTAGGGATACTTCTGTAGAACCATAAATATTAAAGAGACATATTTCTGTCTCAAAAAAATACACATATATACACATTATATTATGCAACTCTTTAGTAAACAGGAGCAGAGATGTGATGACAGCATAGAAATGGGTAAATTTTTCATCTGTGTGTTGTTTACAGGGTCCCTATGAGTCATGGTCAAATCAACAGCACTACCAACCACTTTTTCATTTTAATGTTTTTGTTGGTTTTTTATTCATTTGCTTATAAAGTTTATATACATTTTGTTGTTGTTGTTATGTGCCATGGAGTTGTTTGCGACTCATAGCGACCCCATGTACAACAGCCCTAAACCTTGCTCTATCCTGTGCAAATCTCATTGCC
>NW_006400120.1:1020102-1020634 GCF_000299155.1 Elephantulus edwardii
AACAATCAACATAATTCTCCATATTAATAAGGCAAATAAGAAAAACCATATAAGAAGAACTTAGCAATTGTTGCAGAAAAGGTATTTGATAAAATTCAACACCCCTTCCTGATAAAGTCACTCAGAAAAATTGGAATAGAAGGGAATTTCCTCAACATAGTGATAAGTATGTATGCAAAAACCAAGATCCAATATCATTCTCTATAGAGAAAAACTAATAGCATTTTTGTTGCTAATAGAGACATGACAAGGATGTCCACTGTCATCACTTCTATTCAGTTATGTATTGGAAGTGCTTGTTAGGGTAATACAACAAAAGAAGGAAAATAAAAGGCATTCAGATTGATAAAGAGTGGGTTAAACTGCCACTCTATGCAAAAGTTCAGGCTGGGTTTAGAAGGGGCCGTGGTACTAGGGATATTGTAGCTGATGTTACATGAATCTTAGCTGAAAGCAGGGAATACAAGAGGAATGTCTATCTGTGTTTCATTGACTATGCAAAGGCATTTGACTGTGTGGATCATAACAAACT
>NW_006400120.1:1021509-1030821 GCF_000299155.1 Elephantulus edwardii
GTTGTGAGGAGAGACCGGTCCTTGGAGAGGGACATCATGCTTGGGAGGGTGGAGGGACAGCGCAGGAGAGGAAGGCCCTCTATGAGGTGGATTGAATCAGTGACTGGGATAATCGGAATGGGAGTGTCAGAAACAGTACGATTGGCACAGGACAGAACAGAGTTTAGGGCTATGGTACATAGGGTCGCTATGAGTCGCAAGCAACTCGACGGCACATAACAACAACAACAACAACAACATATGCAAATTATATGATAGTGTACAGAGAAAATCCCAAGGACTCAATCCCCTCTAAGAAAAAAACCTATTAGAGCTAGTAGACCAGTTTAGTAGAGTGACAGTATTTAAGGTCAATATATGAAAATAACTGGGATTCCTTTACACTAACAAAGAGAATTCAGAAAAGAAAACCAAGAAAGCAGTACCATTTACAACAACCACCCACAAACTGAGATACTTGGGCATGCACCTAACAAGAGACAGGAAAAACCTGAACAAAGAAAACTACAGAACATTTCTGCTAGACACAATAAAAGACCTAAATAAATGGGAAGGTGTTCCCTGTTCATAAATAGGAAGACTCAATATTGTGAAAATTGCAGTCCTACCAAGAGCAACCTACATGTTCAATGCAATCCCAATCCAGATACCAAATTCATTTTTCAAGGAGATAGAAAAGGAAATTGTCAAGTTTATTTGGAAAAGAAAGAGACCTCAAATAAACAAAACACTTCTGAAAAACAAAAATGAAGTGGGAGGCCTCTCATTCTCTGACCTCAAAACCTACTTACACAGTGGCCGTAACCAAAACAGCATGTAGTGGGACTAATGGAACAGAATGAGAACCTAGAAATGGACCCAGCTATCTATGGTCAATTGACACTAAAAGAAAAAAAAGAAAAATAAAACACACAAAAAATCACCCAACCCCGAAACAAACCTGTTAAATGGGGAAATGAAAACCTCTTCAACAAATGGTGCTGGCAAAACGGGACTGTTGCCTGCACTGGTCTATCTATTTGCTGTACAGAGGTTGCTGTGATGCTAAATACTGTGACACTGATGTGTCAAATGCATTAATGGTTACCCATGGTGGACAGTGTTTGGTAGAGCTCCTTGATTAAAACAAACTTGGAAACAGAAATGGCATCCACTTCCGAAATAGCTTGCCTCCAGAAACTATGAACATGAAGAAATGATGAAAGTTATACAAGTGTTCAGGTCTTTCATTCATAAGGTCACTGTGAGTTGTATACAACTCGACAACACCTAACAACAACAGCAAGACAGTTCTGTTGGCCTAGTGGATATAAAGTTATGCCACCAAGCCAAAGTTGGGTGATTTTAATCTACGGCCTTCATGCCTGGTTTTAATTGGTTTCGGTCAAACATTCTTCTAAGTGGTATAGCACTGGTCTGTCCATTTGCTGTAGAGAAGTTACTCGTTGCTCTGATGCTAAACACTGTGACACTGATATGTCAAATGCAATAATGGTTACCCATGGTGGACAGTGTTTGGTGGAGCTCCCTGATTAAAATAAGCTTGGAAGCAGAAGTGAAATCCACTTCTGAAATAGCTTGCATCTGGAAACTCTATGAATGTGGAGAAACGATGAAAGTTATTCAAGTGTTCAGGTCTTTCATTCATAGAGCTGCTATAAGTCATTCGTCTATGACTCAATGGCATTAACAGCAACAACAACAACCTGCAAAAAGCTGAAACAAGATCCACATATCACATCATATACAAAACTCAACTTCAGGTGGGTCAGAGACCTAGGAGTAAAGCCCCAAATCATAAAGGTCATCAGAGACAAATCAGGATCAATTTTAGACAGCCTCGTCTATGGTATAAAGTGTGGCCAAATACAGCCAGAAATGTACAATCTGGAGAGGATAAATTTAAATCCCTTTGTGCATAAAAAAACTTTTTCCAACCAAATAAAAACAAAGCCTAGTGACTGGGAAAAGAACATTTTGCAATACCGCTACAGACAAGGGCTTCAGTTGAAAAATTTACAGAATCCATCATGGTCTCCAGAAGAAAAAGTCTGACAACACAATTATAAAATGGCAGGAAAAAACATGGAAATACTTTTCCATAGAGGAAGACATTTGAATGGTCAACAGTTATAAGAAGAAATGCTCAAAATCACTGGCAATAAGAGATATTGTTGTTGTTATGTGCTGTCAAGTCGCTTGCGACTCATAGTGACCCTATGTACAACAGCCCTAAACTCTGCTCTGTCCTGTGCCAATCTCAGTGTCTCCGACACACCCATCCCGATTACCCCAATCACTGAATTAATACCACCTTCTACAGGGCCTTCCCCTCCTGCGCCTGCCTTCCACCCTCCCAAACATGATGTCCTTCTCCAAGGACCGGTCTCTCCTTACAATATGACCAAAGTATGTCAGACAAAGCCGCAGAATCCTTGCCTCCAAGGAGCATCCCGGTTTAACCCTCTCCAGGATGAATCTGTTTGTTTTCTTAGCAGTCCATAGTACTCTCAGTACTATTCTCCAACATCAAAGCTCAAAGACATCAATTCTCTTTCTATCCTCCCTGGTCATTGTCCAACTCTCTGATTGATAATCGATTGCAAAGACCATGGCTTATATCAGATGCATCTTAGTCTCCAGAAAGACACCATTGCTCTTCAGTACTTTAGAGAGGTCCCTAACAGCAGACTTTCCCATGGCAATACGCCTTTTAACTCCCTGGCTACTGGTGCCAAAAATGTTGACTGTGGAGCCGAGCAAACTAAATCTGTGAACAATCTCAATCGCTTCACCATCCATCCTGATGCTGCCAATTGGCCCAGTGGTGAGAATCTTTGTTTTCTTGACATTGAGCCTCATTCCATATTTGAAGGCTGCAGTCTTTGACATTCAGCAGCAAGCGCTTCAGGTTTTCCTCAGTTTCAGCAAGCAGAGTTGTGTCATCTGCATAATGCAGATTGTTGATAAATCTTCCACCAATCTTGACCCCACATTTCTCCTCATAGAGCCCAGCCACCCGGATGATCTGTTCTGCATATAGGTTGAAAAGGTATGGAGACAGGACACATACCTGGGTTACACCCTTCCCAATTTTGAACCGTGCATTGTTACCCTGCTCTGTTCTGACAACTGCCTCTTGGTCCCAGTATAGATTTCGCATTAGTACAATCAAGTTGTTTTGGGATTCCCATTCTTCTTAGAGTCAGCCACAGTTTGTTATAATCCACACAGTCAAACGCCTTTGGCAATAAGAGATAGGCAAACAAAAACCACAGTGAGATACCATCTTACCCCAGTATTAGTGGCAAAGTTTTGCAGGACAGCAAGCCACAAATGTTGGAGAGGATGAGGAGAGATATGACCTCTCATACACTCTTGGTGGGATTCTACAATGGTGCGACCGCTCTGGATAGCAGTTTGACATTTTCTTAAAAAGCTGAACATAGAAATTCCATATGGTCCAGGTCATTATTTGATTCTGACCTATAGTGACTCTGAAAGGACAACTAAGACTGCTCCAAAAGTGCTTAAAAGGCTAGAAATCTTTATTGAAGCAAATTGCGACATTGTCATTAAACTGAAAAATTGATGTGTTAGAATCAATCTGAGTTAGCATCTGAATGCTTTACTTGCTGCATTACCAATGCTATTTGTATTAAATAGAAGAGTCATAAAAAAGCACTCTTGTTGGGGAAAATGAAAAGGAAAGATGATAAAATAGAATGTGGCAATTATCAAACAATGTCAATAGTATTGCATGCAAGCAAAATATTGCTGCAGATCATCCAAAAACACCTGAAACAGTTTATTTATAGGAAACTGCCAGGAGTTCAATCTGGATTTTAAAGAGGTGTGACACCAGGAATATTACTGCTGATGTCAGCTAGATCCTGGCTGAAAGCAGAGAATACCAGAAGAATGTCTATTTGCGTTTTATTGTCTAGGCAAAGATATTTGACTGTGTGGATCACACAAACTATGGCTAACACTGAGAAGAATTGGAATCTCAGAAAAATTACCTGTGCTCATATGAAATATATACCTAGACCATGATGCTATTGTGCAAACGGAACAAGGGACGCATGGCATGGTTTAAAAGAGAGAAGAATGTGTTTCAGGTGTGTTCTTTCTCCACCTATTCAATTTGTATGCTGCTTAGCAAGTAATCTATGAAGCTAGACTATGTGAAGAAGAATGTGGCATCAGGATTGTAGAGAGACCTATCAAGAACCTGCCCAATAGGAATAATACAACCTTACTTGCTGGAAGTGAGGAGGACCTGAAATGCTTGTTGCAGAAGATCCAAAATTAAGCTTTCAATATGAATTGCATCTTAACATCAAGAAAGCAAAGGTCCTTACCACTGATCCAGTGGGTAACATCGCATTAGATGGGAAAGGATTGAAACTGTTAGTCATTTTACTTTGCTTGAATCCTCAATCAACATCTTTCATACTAGCAGTCAGAAACTGTTCTGGGATTACCCTTCTTCTCAGTATTAGTCATGATTTGTCATGATCCACACAAATGTCTTAAGAGCTGGACTTTGAGATCACATTGTTTAGGTTAAGATTCCAACTCCATTTTAACCAGATATTTCACCTTGGACAAACTGCATAACATCTCTGTGTCTCAAAGGGTTTCATAATACTAGACTTTCCTCATAGAGTTGTTGCAAAAACAGAATGAATTGATAGAGATATATTATTACAGCAATACCTGAAAAAATAAGCACTCAACTAATATTCACAAATTCTCATTTTATCATTAACATAAATATACAAAGAGCTCTTGAAAGCCAATGGAAAGATGTGTATGTTGTTGTCTTTGTGTACCATAGAGTTGGAACTGACCCATAGCTGACCTTTTAGGAGGTTTTCATAGGCAGTTAATCACATGGGAGGAGATTGCCCATCTTTCTCCCACATAGCAGCTGGTGGCCTCAAACTGTGTGCCTGTGGGATTGTAGTGAAGCTTCTTCTTTTAAAAATTTTTTAAAATGATTATACTAGTTTATTTACAAAATTTTAATACATTGTTTTCCAGAAGAGAATCTTCTCATTTCCCTCACCCCTCCATCAAATTGTACAACTCCATGATGAATCTCCCTCTCTCTGCTTCCATCCCTCCGCCCCCTGATCCTTATATTCACTCTACAATAATATTTTTATACAATATTTGTCCTTGTGGGACTGAGCTAGGTCACCAGAGCTCTCACCAGAGCAATAGCAAAATGATCAAGGACAATGAGCAGAGGCAAAAACACACCAAAAATCAAAAGCAAACCCATTTCCTAAACAACATGCTTCCAGAAACTATGAATTTTGCTAAATGTCTATAGTTGTATAGGGGGCTTCAGGCCTTTTGTTCATAGGGTCACAATAAGTTGTGCTCGACTTGAAGACAGTCAACAACAACAGCAACATTCCAGTAGATAGTAAATAAATACTAAACCATACTCAGCTTAAGTAGAAGTAACATAACACAAATTTAAACAATGTCAAAGTGTTGTTTTTTCATCCTTTAAATTGATAAATAAATTTTCGATGATCAGGCAACATCTTGTTATATTCATGTGAAATTGAACCTATCATTTCTTTTCTCTTTCAGTTGGATCATATCTTAGCTTCTATTGGATTTCTGAGGCTGTAAATCCCATGGGAGGAAATTACCCATCTTTCTTTCAAAACGCTGCTGGTGTAGTCACCAAACCTTCACAAGTTTCTGGGGGCAATTTTGTAGTTTAATATTGTTGTTGTTGTTGTTGTGTATCATAGAGTTGGAACCAACCCATAGCTGACCCTCCAGTTGGGTTTTCAGAGGCAGTTAATCGCACGGGAGGAGATTGCCCATCCTTCTCCCGCAAATCACTTGGTGGTCTCGAACCGTGAGCCTTCGGGATTGTAAGGCAGCTTTTTTGCCACTAGGCCACCAGAGCTCCCGACTTGAATATTAAGTATAATATTAAATTTATACTTTGGATCAAATTTGGGGAAATTAATCATGACAAATAATCAATGGTTTGTTTAAAAACATGCATATATATTCATATACAAACATAGTTGTACTATCTATGTTATCTATATAAACAAAAATCAATTTAGATATCTTCAAATGGTTCAATGAACTGTGAGAAATCATAAAATTATTATGCTAGCTCAGTGAAAGATGAATGTTTAATTAAAGAGAAAATATTATTAAACAAATATTAATGAAAATTTGCTGAATGACTATTAAAGAAAAAAGCAGGAAATGATTGATGTACTTCTTGTTGATATTGTAAATTATAACTTGCAAATATTGTAGAGAAGAGAAGAAGTGGAAGCCAATTCTCTCATAAACCAGCAGGCTCCAACTTGAATTTTCTTGAGAAGAAAATAAGCCAATAACACCCAATACTGAAGAAGTCTATTCTTTGCTGAATATGTGCTTGAACTGCCTCTTCATTAATTGGCTCACCCGCTATCAGAATGAAAACAGAGCTGTGCAATATCACAGATGGGCCTGTAGAAGGAAAGGTCTTTACACAGATTTACCTTGTGCTTGTCTTTTCTTATAATCCTGACAAATTGAAAGAGACATCAGACAGTCAAAGGTAAGAGCAGGGTTCCAGTGTGTCTCTTAAAGCTACACCTGATAGTCGGTCCAAGAAAAAGAAATGTTAGCTGGTACGAGTGCCACGGTCACAGGCATCAAGTTGAAACTGAGTTCAAGGAAAGACAATAAGTCACATGAGTTTTAAAAATTATATTATTTTAACATTAATCCCTAATCTAACGTTAAATCCTCACAACCTGGAATGTGTAAACCCATTGGATGGTCACCTCTGACTAGAGGGCAGCAAGTCAGCAAAAATGAAAAGATCTCAGTGAATGCAGTTTGACTTGGAAGATTTAGGAAATTAGAAATATTGGGGGTTTTGTTTTTTGGTTGGTTTTTTTTTATAAGAGATAGCGCACACACAGTCCTCTACTACCATAAATTATGCAGTCAAGTTTCCCACATTTGGGGAAACTGCACTTGGAATGCAATGGTTGAGTCTCACCCTGGGAAGACCACATTTGTGATTATGCTGTTCCACAAGCATCCATTTCCTAAACAACCTGACTCTGGAAACTCTATGAACTTTGATAAATGTTGATAGTTATAATAAGGCTTCAGGCCTTTTGCTCATAGTGTCGCTATGAGTCATGCTCAACTCGACAGCAATCAACAATAACAACAGGGGAAATATTAAACTGTTGTTTTTTTATTGTTAGGTGCCTTTCAATTAGTTCTGGCTGACAGTGACTCATTGTGCAACAGGACTAAACACTGCTCAAAATTGCATCATACTCACAGCCATGACTACTTTAAGGTCATTATTGCAGCCACTGACTGCATCAACTCATCTCATTGTGAGTCTTCTTTATCTTGGCTGTATTTTGCCAACTATGAAGGCCAACTCCAGGAACTGGCATCTCTGACAAGATGAAGTTTCACATTCTCACCTCAAATGCATATTCTGGCTACACTTCTTGCGAAGCAGATGGGTTTGTTCTCTGACAGTCAATACGCGTCACTAACACATCATAATTCAAAGGTGTCAAATCTTCTTCAGTCATCCTTATCTTTTGTCTAGTTTGCACGTGCATACAGAGAGATTGGAAAATACCATATCTTGAGTTGAGCACTCTCACTCCTTAAAGTGAAAGTGTATCTTTCACACTTTGGTCAATTTGGATTTTCCCCCTTCATCTTGATTATGGGGTACATTTGCAGGGATTTATTCTTACATATTATCAATTCTTTTTCTTAACCTCCTGGGAAATGTTGACCAAAGCATATTTTTCCCCAAAATAAACATTCTTGACTAAACATCCTTTAATAAATAAGTCTCAGTACAAGCAAAGATATGACCCTTGATGCCTTACAAGAAGGGAAACTTAGGGAAGCTAAACAGTTTTTTAATTATGGCAGAAGTGGATTTTAAGCATAACAGGAGAAAGATGGACTATATCCTCCCACATAATTTAGAGGATCGGGTAGGAGTTGCTTCTGACTCAGTAACAATAAAATACAATCTATCAATTCATGTTTTTGAAACAGGAAGGAGGCATTTGATTTAACTTTAACTCAGTATCAGAAGGGCAGGTCAGATTTAAATTCAATATTATTTAGGAACACTTGGGTGTATTTTCTCCAAGACAGAATTATTTGTTGTCTTGGCAGTCCATGGGATATTCAGTTCCTTGCTCTAATACAACTCAAAGGCATTGATCCTTCTGGACATCCTTACTCATTGTTTAACTTTCAGATGCATAACAAGTGATTGAAAGATTATGACTTGAATCAAGTACACTTTAGTATTTAAACTGACATCATTGCTCCTGAGCACTTTGGAGAAGTCCCTAACAGAAAGCTTTCCCAGTACAGCACATCTTTTGATTTCTTGACAAATGGTGCCAAAGGTGTTGATTGACTATCCAAGTAAAATTAAATATTTGACAACTTCTATCTTTTCCCTATCAAACATGATATTGTAAGCATTTTTATTTTCTTGAGGCTGTATAATCCATATTGAAGGCTATAGTCTTTGATCTTCTCCAGAAAGTGTATCAAGAACAAAGAAATCTATCTTGGAGGAAATACAACTAGGTTTCTCATTAGAGGCAAGGATGGAGAACTTTCATCTCACATACTTTGGGCGTATTGATAGGAGGGATCATTCCTTGGAAAAAGATGTTGTTGTTGTTAAGTGCCATCGAGCCATAGGTGACTCGTAGCAACCCTATGAATAAAAGACCTGAACACTTGTATAACTTTCATCCTTTCTCCAGGTTCATAGGATTTCTGGACCAAAGCGATTTTGGAAGTGGATGTCACTCCTGCTTCCAAGCTTGTTTTAATCAGGAAGCTCCACCAAACACTGTCCACCATGGGTAACCATTACCACATTTGACACATCAGTGTCACAGTGTTCAGCATCACAGCAACCACAAGATACCTCTGTACAGCAAGTGGATAGATTGGTGCTATACCACTTAGAAGAATGTTTGACCAAAAACAATCAAAACCTGGCCTGAGGGCCATGGATTAAAGTCACCTACCTTTGGCTTGGTACCATCACTTTCTGTCCACTAGATCAACTGAGCTCTGTCTATATCTATGGGAAAAGATCATGATTAGAAAAGAAGAGGATGAACAAAAAAGAGGAACATCCTCAATGAGATGGATTGACGCAATAACTACAGAAATGACCTAAAGAATATAAAAGATGGTGAAGATGGTACAAGATAGGGCATTGTTCGGTTCGTTGTTCATGTTGTT
>NW_006400120.1:1031287-1032047 GCF_000299155.1 Elephantulus edwardii
TAGATAGACATGATTGTTTTTTAACACTTTGGAGAGGTCTCTGACAACAGATTTTCTCAGTGCAATTTGTCTTTTGATTTCCCTAATGCTGGTTGCAAGAGTGTTGATAGTGGAGCCAAACAAGCTGACATTTCTTAACAACCTCAATCTCTTCTCCATCCATCATGGGCTGCGAAATGGCCCAGTGATGAGAATCTTTGTCTTTTTGATGTTGAGCTTCAATTTATACTGAAAAGTACAGTCTTTGACCTTGTTCAGCAAACATATTAGCTATTCCTCAGTTTCAGTAAGCAAGATTGTATTATCTGCATAATGTATGTTGCTGATTAAGTCTTCCTCCAATCCAGATGTCACGCTCCTCTTCATAAAGTCCAGCCTTCTGAACAATCTGTTCCACATACACATTGAAAAGGTATGAAGACAACACAAATATCTGGCACACTCCCTTTCTAATTTTGAACAATGCATGTTTTTCTTGTTCTATTCTGATGACTGGCTCCTGGCCTAAGTTTAACTTTTGCTTGAGCACAATTAAGTGGTCTTGTTACCATTCTCCTCAGGGTTAACCACAATTTGTTGTGATCTACAACAAATGCGATTACATAGTCAATGAAATGCCTTTGCATAGTCAACAGGTAGGTATTCCTTTGGTACTCTTTGTTTTCAGCCAAGATCCGTCTGACATTGGTGATAATGTCCCTAGTGCCTCAGCCTCTTCTAAACCTAGTTTGTATTTCTGGTAGCTCTCTGTTAATTTACT
>NW_006400120.1:1032147-1033041 GCF_000299155.1 Elephantulus edwardii
GATAGGAATAAATACGGCTCTCTTTCAACCAGTTAACCAGGTAGTTGTCCTCCAGATTTCTCAGCACAACCTAACTAACACATCTAGGGAGTCATCTTTCTTTTTTGAAATATGTCAATTTCTATGCCATCAATTTCTGGGACCTTGTTTTTTGTCAATTCCTTCAGAACATCTTGAACCTCTCCTTTCAACATTATTGCCTCTTGGTTATATGTTGTTTCATGAAATTCTCCTTTTTCTGCCAATTCTTTTTGGTACGGTGACTCTATACACTCCTTCCATCTTCTTTTAATGCTTCAAGATCATTCAATATTCTTTCTATAGCATCTTTAAGTATCACAACTAAAGAATTGAATTTATTCTTCAGTTACTTCAGCTTAAGAAATGCCTAGCCCCTTTTGATTTTCTGACTTCAGATCTGTGCATATTTCATTATAATATTTTGGTTTGCCTTTCTGTGCTATCCTTTGAAATCTTCTGCTTAACTCCTTAACTTCTTGATTTCTTCCCTTTACTTTGGCTTCTCAGAGGTCTCTTGCAATAGTCGAGTCTCTTCTGACATCACTTTGGTCTTTTCTTCCTTCTCTATCTTTGTAATGACTATCCACAATGGCCCCAGCAGAGTTCACCCTCTACTAACTCCACAGTAGGGAAATGTTTCCATCAACAGCATTCACAATACAAAATTAAGTCCTTGTGTGGTAACATATCTTTTCACAATCTCGTGTCTAATTGTTGTTGTTTCTGCTGCTGTTATATGCTTTCAAGTCACCTGCAACCCCTAATAACCCTATGAACAGCATTTCTGAAGCTTGCCCTGTCCTGAGTCACTCTCACTGATTCCAACACACCTAACCCCATCTTCCCAGTTACTGTATCAACTTATCTCATCAA
>NW_006400120.1:1034361-1045955 GCF_000299155.1 Elephantulus edwardii
AAGAATTTTCACAGAGGAAGATATTTAAATGGCAGACACATGAAGAAATGCTCCAAATCACTAGCAATAAGAGAGATGCAAATCAAAACCACAATGAGGTACCATCTCATTCCAGAAACAGTGGCAAAGGTTAACAGGACAGCAAGTAATAAATGTTTGAGAGGATGTGGCAAGATAGTAACTCTTATACATTGTTTGTAGAATTGTAAAATGGCACAATCACTCTTGAAGGCAGTTTGAAACTTCTAAAAACAGAACATAGAAAGTCGATATGACCCAGCTATTCCACTACTTGGAATACGCCCTGAGAAAATGAGAACTGAGATACAAACTGAAATTTGTATACCAATGTTGATAGCAGTTTATTCACCATCACAAGAACATGGAAACAGCTCAAATGTCCAACCACAAAAAATGGATTGAGAAATTATGGTACATTCACAAAATAGAATACTATGCAGCATGTAGGAGCAATGATTTTGTAAATTATTACCTAACTTGGGAGGGATTGGAAAGCATTATGTTGAGTGAATTAACTTAGTCCCACAAGGATAATTACTGTATAAAATCATTTTTGTAAAATGAGTGTAAGGATTAAAGAAGGGTGGGAGAGGGTGGAAGCAGAGGGAAGAGGATATGCAGGGGGAGGGGGAATTAATCATGGGATTGTACAATTTGATGGGTCGGGGAGTGTGGGAAATTGAAAGAATTTGTTCTTGAAAAAAAACAATACATTCAGATTTTGTAAATAAAGTAGTATAAATTAAAAAAAAAATCTTGACCAAGTGAGAAAAGGAATAGGTATTTCCTATAAATTCATGAGGCATATACATTTGAGATACCATGTAAAAACAAAACAAAAGAAAGTAAAAGCATTCTGTTCACTTCTAGAACCAACTTCTAACAGGTGAGCAAACCGATAATTTAATTATATATGATAAATTTAAATTGCTGCTGAAAAACACTACAGAAAAAAATGTTGACAAAGGTACTGAAATAATATAAAATGTGAAATCTGATAGAAAAAAAAAATAATGGCTTTTTGTGCTGACGAAATCATGAATATAATATAATAATGAAGTTAAGGTAGAATGAAAGAAAACATAGTCACACAAATTCTATACTATGAGCAAAAGCAGCTAGAACACATCAAAGAGAGCCCATTTGTTGCATACATGTGTTTCAGTGGAATGAGACAACAGACCTGCTTCACAAAATGACCATTTAAGTATGAAGATTTCATTGTATTGTTGTTAGATGCCGTCAAGTCAACCATGACACACAGTATCTCTATGAACTATAGAGTCAAACCTTTCTTTTTCCTGAGCCATCCTCACAATCTCTGTTATACTCAAGCCCATTGGGGTAGTCACTGTGCCAATGTATCTCTTTGAGGGTCTTCCTCTCCTTTCTGGTCCTCTATTTACCAAAATAATAATTTTTTCCAAGGACTTGCCCCTCCCTGGACCATTGGACCTGGCAACATGCCCAAAGGAAGTAAGATGAATTTTCATCATCCTTGCCTCTAAGGAGATTACAGTTCCTCCAAGACAGATAATGTTGTTTAATTGCAGTAATACTAGTTTCTGTATCCAATAAATTCAGTTATACATAACAGCCTAGAAGCAACAGAAATGGACTTTTTACACTTCTTTTTTGGGCAGGTGAACACAGGTGGCCTGCTTTTATTCACTTTAAAATAATTTTTTATTGTGATTTTAATAAAAGTTTACAGAAAACTTGGATTTCAATTCATTCATCAGTCCTCATTTTCCTCCTTATTCCCCACATCAATCTTTTTTCACATTGTCAAAGCTGAATATTTATGGAATTACTATTGTAGTCAATAGCATTATTCGAGTTCAACCTGGGGGCTAAACCTGTTTCTACCAGAAGTGGGATATGGAGGTACACTTGTAGAAAGCTTTAATGGACTATATCTGCAAAAAGAATGAAATATTTTTATACATATTCTCTGGCTTAAATTCAGTTAGGATTCAGCCAGCAGCCAGCACTAAGAAATAGAATTTATCTCTTTGGAGATAATTTTAAAAAAATGTTATCTGGATGGTACCTAGCAATAATGAACAGAAGGTTGACGGTTGACGTCTACTCCATAGTTCCTTGGAAGAGAAGCCCAGGAGTCTACTGAAAGTTCAGCCAAAGAAAGTTCTATGTTGCCACTTTTGCTCTGATGTATGTTGTTGTTGTTATGTGCCATCAAGTCGTTTGTGACTCATAGCGACCCTATGTACAACAGCCCTAAACCCTGCTCTATTCTGTGCCAATCTCATTGCCTCTGACACACTCATCCCAATGACCCCAGTCACTGAATCAATCCACCTCATAGAGGGTCTTCCCCTCCTGCACTGTCCCTCCACTCTACCTAGCATGATGTCCCTATCTAAATACCTGTCTCTCCTTACCACATGTCCAAAGTATGTCAGGCGAAGCTCCAGAATCCTTGCCTCCAAGGAGCAGCCTGGTTTAATCCTCTTTAGGTTGGATCTATTTGTTTTCTTGGCAGTCCATGGTACATTCAATACTCTTCTCCAGAACCACAGCTCAAAGGCGTCAATTCTCCTTCTATCCTCCCTAGTCATTGTCCAACTCTCTGATGCATAACAAGTGATTGCAAAAACCATGGCCTGTATCAGGCGCACCTTAGTCTCCAGAGAGACACCGTTGCTCTTGAGTACTTTAGAGAGGTCCCTAACCGCAGACTTTCCCATCGCAATATGTTTTTTTTATTTCCTGGCTACTGGTGCCAAGAGTGTTGACCGTGGAGCCGAGCAAACTGAAGCTGTGAACAATCTCAATCTCTAGGGTTGTCTATAATTAGAGTCAGCTCAATGGCAACTGGTTTTAATGCTGTGAAAAATATGGAGCGTCACTAATTTCTATGGGGTGTGTAAAGTCCTCTGAATTTGTAAAGATGTTTGAATTTTTGTTTCACAAAAAGAGAAGAAACACAAAAAATGTTAGTAGAGAGCTTGGGAAATGGTATAGAATTTTATGTTGACAGGGAAAGTAGGTGTTACTGAGTCAACTACGACTCGTAATGACCCTATTAAAAAATCTGAACTTTCCCCTCTCCTATGGCAACCTCATGACCTCTGACAAGCTTGAGCCCACTGTTACAGTAAATGTGTCAAATCATCTCTTTGAATGTCTTCCTCTCTTTTTCTGAGCCTACACCTTTCTAAATATGATGTCTTTTCTAAGAACTTGCCCCTTCTAACAACAATCACAAAATATGTCATAGAGAGAGGAAATTGTGGCAAAAATGAGGGACAGAGGAGAAGAAAGATGACTACAGCATATGCAAGGGAAGTGTTCTTACTTTTCTTTAAAGTGCTGAGGAAATGCTGGAACAAGAATATACATTTATCCGGAAACTTCAAAGAAAGTAACACAACCTTGTTAACACCATTTATTCCCCGTACAGTATTCTCCATGAGCAGTGAGACTAACGAATATCAGCATGCAGAAATTTACCTCTGGGAAGGAAGCCCATTTTATGTTGACCTCAGGGCTGCCCTGAGAGGCCAGCAAGCCAGGGTTGGTGTAATGTTTGACGCAAAGCTTATTATTTGATTAATAAGTACTAAAATCACCTAGTTATTACAACATATTTATGATCCTTACTTAATAACTTTTATTTGGCTTGGTTCTTATTTTTCTTGGCTTAAAAATCTCTGTTGTTAGAGATCACACTAAATGGTATGCTAATTTATCTTAAAAAAATTCTTTAAAGAACCTGAGAATTCTAATTAGGAAAAAAAAATAATTAATGTGGGTAAGAATCTCCTGAATTTTACACAACGTTTGTGAACTTGTCAATATTCTCATTTATTTAGAACATGTAAGTAATGTTGCCATAACGTCACAGGACCTTATCACCAAGGTCAAGCAAAGATGCTTTGTAACTTCTCCTAATACAGTACTTATCCTGTCTACTGTAGCCCAGCCAAGGGAATGTTGCAATTCTTATCTTCTGCTTTGTTTTTGTTAGACTGGCATCAGAATGATTACTGTCCAATGGCCTCAGGAAGGACTTTGAAAATGTGCCCTCAGCTGGAAGGCTGTTCACTAGTATTTTGTAATTGTCCCATTCACGTCAGTATACAGAACTATATTTTAATATCAGTTCACAGAAGAAATTAATAGAGTCTTAGGGCCTGGACACAATTTATCTGAATCTATGTAGAATCCATGAAACTTGTCTTGATCCTTTCTGCAGGAAGAAAAAAATGTGAAATGTGAACAGGAGATAGAAGTTTCAATATAACAATCCTTTCTATCATAATTTCCTGAGAAAGTGGGCCAAGAAAACTTTTGTCTTTTATATTTTGATCCACAGAAAGTATTCGTGTCAAAGTTAATGTCTTAGTATGCTGAGTAAAGTTCACATGACTTTCTCCCCCCCCCTTTTTCCCCCCATGAATACACAGTTGATGTGTGTGCGTGGGGATTAAGATTGTTGTTGTTGTTTTATGTCATTGAGTCTCACACAACTCATAGTGACCCTATGTACAATAGCTCTGAAATCCTGCCCTATCCTGGGCCGTCTCACTGAATCTGACACATCTACCCAACAACCTCAGTTTCTGCGTCACTCCATCTCACCTGGGGTCTCCCTCTCCTGCGTTATCCCTCCACTCTTCCAAGTATGATGTTCTTCTCCAAGGACTTGTCCCTTCTGACCATGTGCCCAAAGTATGTGAGATGGAGCTTCAAAATCCTTGCCTACAAGGAGAAACTGTGTTTCACCTTCTCCAAGACAGAATTATTTGTTCTCTTGTATATCCATGATATGTTCAATACTCTTCTCCAGCACCACAACTCAAAAACATTGATTCTTCTTCTATCCTCCTTAGTCATTGGACAATGGTCCAGCTCTCTGATACATAGAAAGCAATTGTGAAGACCTTGGTCTGGATCAGGCACACCTTAGTCTCTAGACTGATACTGTTGCTCCTCAGTACTCTGGAGAGCTCCCCGATGGCAGAATTTCCCGATGCAAGTCATCTTTTGATTTTTTGACTGCTGGTGCCAAGACTGTTGATTGTGGAGCTGAGCAAGATGTAACTGTTAACAACCTCAATCTTCTATCCATCCATCATGGTGCTGCCAATTGGCCCAGTGCTGAAAATATTTGTCTTGATATTAAGCTTCAATCCATATTGAAGACTACAGACCTTGAATTTCTGCAGCAAGTGCTTCAGGTCCTCCACAGTTTTAGCAAGCAAGGTTGTGTCATCTGCATAACACAGATTGTTGATTAGTCTTCCTCCAGTTATGCTGCTACCTTCCTCCTCATAAAGCCCAGTCTTTTGAATGAAGATTGTTGTTGTTGTTGTCATCATGTGTTGTTGAGTTGCCTGCAGCCCATAATGACCCTATGTACAGCAGCTCTAAAGCGTACCCTGTCCTGAGCAAAAAGAATGATGAAAGTGATTCAAGATAATATTTCAGATAACAAAATTATGGCTTGGAGAGTGAAAACTACCAGCTTGAAGTCACAGAGCTGGTAATTGATAAAGGATTTAATGTACCCCAAATTTGAGATTTCTACACTTGACCCAAGACCAAGGTGGGTGACTCTACTCCGTGGCCCTCAGGCCTGCCTTTAGTTGTTTTTGGTGAAACATTCTTCTAGGTCGTATAACTCTGGTATGTTCACTTGCTGTACAGAGGTAACTCATGGTTACTATGAAGCCGAACACTGTGACACTGATGAGTCAAATGCAACAATGATTCCCCATGTGGACAGTGTCTGGTTGAGGTCCCTGATGAAAACAAGCTTTGAAGCAGGAGTAGCATCCACTCGCATAATAGCTTGCATCTGGAAACCCTATGAATCTGGAGAAAGGATGAAAGTTATACAGGTATCCAGGTCTTTCATTCATAAGGTCATTATGAGTCACCTACGAATTGACAGCACTTAACTACAACAACAACAACATAACAACACTTGACCGATCTTGCTTTATATCTATTGCCTCTGTATTGATTATATACTTTTCTAGGATAGAAATTAGGAGAAGTATGCATGAGAGTTGTATCCTTTCTCCATACTTACTTAATTTGAAAACTGACTTGCTCCTTTTTTTATGATAATATATCACGTGGTGCTGTTTACTGAAGATGTTCAGTGTAAAGGAAAACACAGTAAGCAATCTGCTATTGATGGCTGGAGTTCGTGGGAAGTCTACAGAAGATGGAACTGGATGGAGGAACTCCACTCAGGTGTGGATATATTTACAGTATCCATATACCACTTAAAGATTCTATAAGGACAAACATGATCTCTATCATTTGCTATGTATTAATTTTTGTATGAGGCCTACTTTATATTTCAGTATATCGAATACTTGGCATAGCCATCGTCCAAAATAGCCCCTAAGAGTCCCTGTCTTCAAACATTCATGCCATCTCAGAGGTCTTGTCCACCCCACATACTTCATATCATGGAAGAAGTATAGTCTTTCCCCTGAGGCTAGGTTATAAAAGACAAGGGCTTCTGATAAAGAAGATGATACGACTACAAAATCTTTTGATGCTTCAGAAAGATCAAAGACAACATTTCAAAGTACCTCTTCAATTATAGCAAAGACTTTACAAACATTTTCACAGTGTACCTCTCAGATATCCTCAATCAAATAATAAGAGCTTGTAAGAATCTTAAGGAAGTTGTTTTGTAGTCATCTCCACAAAAGTCCAAAGTAAAGAAGGATTTTTGAAGAACTTGGTAGGTGTTGTTTTTATTGAATGGCGTGAATTCTGCTAAAACACACAGCCGCCTCTCCAAGTATTTACTATGATGGTATTTATAGAAATACCACTCAAATTGGTCTTTAAAGGGAAGAAATTATACAAAAGAAAATAAATCTTTCCACTTCCTCCAAATCAGACAAACATTTGATGATGTTGCTGGCACAGGCTGACACAAAACAGCACAAGGTTCATTTCTGTTGTCCATTGGATTGCTATGACTGATAGTTGACTCAATGGCACTTAACAACACAACAATGTTAAAGAAACAAAACACAATAAACAACAAAAAATCAGTAACCAAAAATAATCGCCAACTTTAGTGGAAAAGGAAGCATGATTTACAGAACAAAACCAAGAACCTAGACAGTAGAAATAAGAGCGATGTAGAATAATTCTCAAGTTTCTAGATCTAATCAAAGTACTGCCTCCTTTCAAGTTTTCTTTGGATACTCCTGTGTCTCTCATTTTCTGCACTTTGAACAAAAATATTCTATGGTCATTGTCATATGCCTGGCCTTATTGTGGATTCGGTGTTGGGGAGATGGGGCAATAACTCATTCCTTTCCTTCATAGATCGTTGGATTCTGAGAACAAACAATTAAGGAGCAGCACATAAGGAATAGCAAGCAAGCAGCCTCATCTGCCCTGAATTTTATTTCAATGATGAGATATGGAACTCTGAGACAGAATTTCTGGGGTAGGAAATTTTGAGACTTTAGCGATAGATGAGTGTATGTTTCATATCAGAAGGATGTGAATTATTGGAAGAAATAGGATGCACTTCTGTTACCCATAGGGTTTTGGAAGGCCTTTTATTTTTTAAGTGGATGGCCAATTTTCTACTGAAACTTCTTGACAATGGATGACCCTGATGGTATTTGAAATATTAGTGTTCTATAGCTTCCAACATTAGAGCAATGCACAAGTATCACAAAAGAGCAAAATGAAACACAAGTCCTGTACCCACAAGAGCAAACTAAAGCAAACATACAGAAAAATATGCAAAAGGTAATGGGACAAAAGAAACTTCCTGATCTGTGGCTGGCATCGCAGCAGAATGTTGGAGTTGGAGTGTCTAGTCAATCTAGCATTTATGTTCATCTAAATAATGGCAGAGGCCCCAAGATGTGAGGCAAGTCATAGGTCACATAGATCAAGAAGCAGCTTTCTGTAAAGAAGAAGGAGACACTGCATCATTTAAAAATCAGGAGACATATGCATCAGAGTTGTATGCTCTCTATCATCTGTTAAGCAAATTAATCAAGAAGCAGGACTGTAGGAAAAAGAAAGTGACCTCAGGATTGGAGGAAGACACATCAACAAACTATGTTAAGCTTGTTGTGTGAAGAAATTAAAGAAGATTTGAAGCATTTACTGAAGAAGATAAAGGATTATAACCTCCATTATGGATTACCTCACAACATCTGAAAAACAAAAATTATCTCCACTGAATCAATAGGCAACATCACAATGTTTGCTGTTGTTGTTAAGTGCCCTCAAGTCTCAGGTGACTCACAGCCACCCTATGAAGGAGAGTCCTCAACATCACAATAGATGGAGAAAAGAAAATGATGTTGTCAACTAATCCATTTTGCTTGGATTCATTATCACTATCAGTGGTAACAGAAGCCAAGAAATTAAAAGCTGCGTTGCATTAAGAAAATCTGCACTCAAGGACTTTTCTGAAGTGATAAAGAGCAAAGATGTAAGTATAAAGAAAATGGTGTGATTGATCTAAGCCATGGTATTTCAATTGCTTTGTATGCATCTGAGAGTTGGATAATGAATCAAATTGATGCATTTGAGTTGTGATGATGGAAAAGAGTATTGGATATCTCATAGAATGCCAAAGAATAAACAAGTCTTAGGGGAAATGCAATGAGGGTGCTTCTTAAAGGCAAGAATGGTGAACATTCATCTCATATTTCTTGTCTCTTGGCTTTGTTTTTATGTTTATTATGAGTTTAATAAAAGTTTACAAAGAGATTAGTTTTAATTCATTCATACATATTTTTCTTCTATTCTCATACATTGCTGGTGGGAATATAAAATGGCACAACCACTATGGAAGGCAGTCTGGTGATTCATCAAAAACTTGAAAATGGAAAAATTATTTGATCTGTCTCACTAATAGGAACATTGTTGTTGTTATGTGCCATTGAGTCACCTGAGACTCATAGAGACCCTATATACAACAGTCCTAAACCCTGCTCTATCCTGTGCCAAATTGATTGTCTCTGACACACCTACACCCATTACCCCAGTCACTGAATCAATCCATCTCATTGAGGGTCTTCCTTTCCTGCACTGTCCCTCCGCTCTCCCAAGCATGATGTCCCTCTTTAAAGAAAGATTCCTCCTTGCAACATATTCAAAGTATGTCAGATGCAGCTTCAGAATTCTTGCCTCCAAGAAGGAGCCTGGTCTCACCCTCTCTGGGAAGAATCTGTTTGTTCTCTTAGCAGTCCATTGTATATTCAATACTCTTCTCCAGCACCACAGCTCAAAGGCATTAATTGTCCTTCTATTATCCCTAGTCATTGTTCAGCTTTGTTATGCATAACAAGTAATTGCAAAGACTATAGCCTGTAACAGGTGCACCTTAGTCTCCAGATTTACATTATTGCTCTTCAGTTCTTTAAAGAGGTCCTTGACAGTACCTTTTCCCAATGCTATTCATCTTCATTTTCTGGCTGCTGGTACCAAGAGTGTTTATTGAGGAGCGAAGCAAACTGAAGCTGTTAACAATTTCAATCTCTTCACCATCTATCATGATACTGCCAATCTGCCCAGTGGTGAGAAATTTTGTTTTCTTGATGTTGAGCTTCAATCCATATTGAAAGCCGCAGTCCTTGTCCTTCTGCAACAAGCACTTCAGCTCCTCCTCAGTTTCATCAAGCAGGGTTGTGTTATCTTCAAAATGCATACTGTGGCTGAGTCTTCCTCCAATCCTAGTGCCACATTTCTCCTCATAGAGCCCAGCCTCCCAGATGATCTGTTCCACATATATGTTGAAAATACATGGAGATAGGACACGTTCTTGGCACACACCCTTTCAAATTTTGAACCATGCAGTGTTTCCTTGCTCTGTTCTGATGGCAGCCTCCTGGTCCAAGTATAGGTTTTACATAAGTCAAATTAAGTGTTTTGGAATTTCCATTCTTCTCAGAGTCAGCCACAGTTTGTTATGATCAACACAAAAGCCTTTGCATAGTCAATAAAACACAGACAGACATTCCTCTGGTAGTCTCTGCTTTCAACCAAGACCCATCTAACATTAGCTACAATATCCCTAGTACCATGACCTCTTCTAAAGCCAGCCTGCACTTCTGGCACCTCTGTTGATGTGCTGTTCCAGTCGTTTTTGGATACTCTTCAGCAGACTCTTGCTTGCATGTGATATTAATGATATTGCTTGGTAATATCTATACTCCGTTGGGTCATTTCGTTTTGGAATGGGAACAAATATAGATCTCTTCCAGTCAGTTGGCCAGGTGGTTGTCCTCCAGATTTCTTAACACAACTTGGGGAGCACTACCAAAGCAGAGTCTGTTTATTGAAATATGTCAATTGGCATGCCATGAGTTCCTGGGGCTTTTTGGGGGGGGGGCCAAGAAAACAAGTCTAATGAGAATATCCAACCCCAAATAAAAGTCATAGCTGTGACACCTCATATAGGTTGGTCATGTTTTCAGAAGGGGCTAGTCCTTGTAGAGGGACATCACGCTGGGAAAGGTAGAGTGTCATAGAAAGATAGGAAGACCCTCAATTTGACTGATAAATTCAGTGATGACCACAATGGGTTTGAGGAGGACAGAGATCATGGAGATGGTGCAGGATAGAGCAAGGTTCAGATCTGTTCGAAAGGTTACTGTGAGTTGCAGCCAACACAATGGCACTTTAAAACAGTAACAGTATAGGATACACTGTTGTAACCAGTTCCTAAGAGAGCAGCAGTGGTGTTTATCCTCTGAAAACCACACTCTTGTGTAGTCTTTTTCCTAAACTTATCAGGGCTGGTCAGTGTGATAAGTAGAATATGGCAGAAGGGATGATATGACAATTCCAAGGCTAAATTTTAAAAGATATCTTGGACTTTGCCTCTCTGCCATCATGCTACTTTGGAGAAGCCTGTTGTTATGTGTTTGCAGTTTTGTGGAAAAGTCCACATGGAAATTAATTGAAGCCCTATTCCTGCAGCTGTACCAAGGAACTTGGAAGCAGGTCTTTTTTTTTTCTCCAGTCAAGTTTTCCAATGACTGAAGTCACAAACAATATTTTAATTGCAACTTTTTGAGACACTGAATCAGAACAACATAGCAAAACAAGTTTCGAATTCCAGACTCACAGAACCCACAAGATGATAGGTGTTTATTTATTTGTTCATTCATTATGTTCAGGATATTTGTCTTGGGAAATAGTACACTACTGTTAGAACATGGTATATTCTTCATTGAATTTATACTGAATCCCGAGTAGCAATTTAACAAAATAACCATGTGGTTCAACAGCAATGCCCTAATATTACTTATTTTAAAGTAGGAGAAAATTTGTCTTAAAACTAAGAGTTATCACTATGGAAACAGCTCATTCATCTAAGAATCCAATTATGTGAATTCCTGCAAGAAAGAGCCTGAAGAAAGCAAAATAGTGCCCCCTCTTAAATCATAAACTTTACTTACAAATAGTATTTCAAGTTGCTTCATTTGTTCTTGCAAATAACAAATGTCGTAGAAGCTTGTGTACTGAGATTCTGAATATGTGTCTGAGATTGTGAATATAGTAACTTCTGATTTTAAAGCTCAATTGGACAA
>NW_006400120.1:1052859-1059849 GCF_000299155.1 Elephantulus edwardii
CCACTAGCAATTTACAAGAATTTCTATCTCTCCACATTCTCTCCAACATTTATTACTTACTGTCTTTTTAAATTTAGCTACTCCTACTGGGGTGAGATGGTATCTCATTGTAGTTTTGATTTGCATCTCTCTTATTGCTAGTGATTTTGAGCATTTCTTCATGTGTTAATTGGCCATCTGAATGTCTTCCTTCGTGAAAAGTTTTTCCATTTATGTTGCCCATTTTCTAATTATGTTATCAGTCTTTCTCTTGTGGAGGCCCTGTTGTTGTTGTTATGTACCATGAAGTCAAGTGCAACTCATAGTGACTCTATGTACAATAGCTCTGAAGCTTGTCATATTCTGAGCCAATATCACAGTCTCTTACACACCTACCCCCATTACCTCATCCTGTGTCAATCCATCCCATCCAGGGTCTTCTCCTGTGCTGTTCCTCCATGCTTCCAAACATGATGTTTGGAATTTAATTATAATGATTGTATTGAGTCTTCCTATCTGCACTGCAATCCCAAAGTCACATGGTTTTGCTCTGTGGGAGGATGAGCATTCTCCTCCTGTGCAGACGCCTGCCTCTGAAAACCACTGGAGGGTAAGCTATGGCTCAGTTCGATTCAATGGTGCCCAATAACATCCATGAACAAGGAATATTTTGCATTTAGTTTGCTCTCTTGTATTCTTTTTCACAGTAGTGTTTTGTAGTTTTCTTTATAAACTTCTTTTGTATTATGTCTTTAGTTACGTTAATTCCCAAGTATCTCAATATGTGGTTGGCTATTGTAAATGGTACTGCATTCGTAGCTTCCTTCTCTGTATTTACTTTGTTACTGTAGAGGAATCCTTTAATTTTTGTATGTTGATCTTCCTGACAGTCTCTCCCAAGATCCTAGGCGGGACACCACCTTTCAGGGTTTAAGCAAGCCGGCACGCCCAAATGCTGGCAGAGTCCTTCTGTCAGACCTCCAGTTCACCTGGCATGTCTGCTCTGCTGACCCCCACGTGTGGCCCAAAGAACACCAAAATTGCCCTGAGTCCTCAAACTCAAACCTGTTGTGCCTCAAGGAGCCAGTCTCTCCCAAGATCCTAGGCTTTGATCCTAGTCTTGAGTTTGAGGGCTCAGGGAATTTTTGGTGTTCTTTAAGCCACATATGGGGGTCAGCAGAGAGGACATGCCAGATGAACTGGGCGTCTGGCAGAAGGAATCTGCCAGCATTTGGGTGTGCTGCTTTGCGTAAAGCCTGAAGGGCACTTGGGTTGGCTGCCCTCCGGCCTGTCTTTCATTGTTTTTGTTCAGGCATTCCTCTAGATCGTATAGCCCTGGTGTACAAGTTGCTGTACCAGTAACTTGTGGTTGCTGTGAGGCTGAACACTGTGACACTGATGTGTCAAATGCTTTAATGGATGGTTACCCAATGTGGACAGAGAGTGGGGTGGAGCTTCCCAATTAAAACAAGCTTGGAAGGAGGAGTGACATCCACTTCCATAATAGCTTGCCTCTGCAAACCCTATGAACCTGGAGAGAGGATGAGAGACACCCAAGCATTGAGGACTCTCCTTCATAGGGTCGCTGTGAGTCGGCTGTGACTCAACAGCACTTAACAACATGTTGATCTTATATCCTGCCACTCTACTACTAGGTCTAATAGTTTTTCGTTGAGTCTTTGGGGTTTTCTAAATTCTATTTTTAATGAATATATCATACTTTTTAATATAAGAGTTGGGTTTTTATTAATTCATTAATATATATTTTCCTCTCTCCTTCAACTCCTCCCCAATTCACTTTGTAATGCACAAATAATCCTCCATTTCTCTCAGCTGGTCCTTCCCTTCATCTATCCCAGAGCAGTATTGATTATCTACACTATTTTCCTGTTCGTCCTCCACTTCCACACTGTGTCCATCCAATTTTTATAGCATCGGCTCATTCAGCATTTGCCCTTTTGTGACTGAGATATTTCACACAGCATAATGTCTTCCACAGTCATTCATGCTGTATAGTGCTTTAGAATGAAATTTAATAATGCTGTATAATATTTCATTGTGTATCTCAATATTAGATATATATCCTAAAGAAACCATGCTCATGTTTGTTGCAGCATTATTAACAATAATGAAGAAATGGGTGCAGCTTAAGTGCCCATCCACAAACAAGTGAATAGAAAAACTGTGATAACAGTCAAATTCTTGATAGGCAGACTCTAAGAGAATCCCTTACTATCCCCACTTCCTAGTTTCACATTCTTGTGTAATAAATGATCTTCCTTGGATCTGTGAGTTGGTCCTCACCTTTGGGATATCACAAAGATTTGTGAGTCCCTGTGTAGTGCAAACAGTTCACACACACACAGCTGTTTATCAGAATATTGGTGAATTCAAATCCATCTCAGAAGAAACTCCTGGCATCTACTGAGAAATTAGCTATTGAAATATCTATGGTGTATTGCTGTATTCATAACACATTGGGGTGTTTTGTTTGTTTGTTTTGATGGTTGAGATTTTTTTGCCTTTGGGCCATGGGAACCAACCCATAGCAAACCCTCCGGCAGGTTTACAGGAACCATAAATTACATGGAAGGAGATTGCCCTTCTTTCTCCCTGTGAGCAGCAAGGTGGACTCAAAGTCCATGCATTGGATTAGCAGTGCAACTCCTTACCACTGGACCACCAGAGCTCATACAGGTGATACAAAATTACAGTTTCTGGTTTGTTTTTGATGTGCTGTCACTTCAATAAATAAATTACATGATATTCTAACTTTGCTTTGTTGATAGAGAAGGCTTAGTTCTCCTTATTGTGTGTATTTGTTTTGTTGTTGTTGTTATGTGCCGTTGAGTCATTTGCGACTCATAGCGACCCTATGTACAACAGCCCTAAACCCTGCTCTATCCTGTGCCAATCGCAATGCATCTGACACACGCATCCAGATTACCCCAGTCACTGAATCAATCCACCTCATAGAGGGTCTTCCCCTCCTGCGCTGTCCCCCCACCCTACCAAGCGTGATGTCCATCTCCAAGGACATGTCTCTCCTTACAACATGTCCAAAGTATGTCAGACAAAACCCCAGAATCCTTGCCTCCAAGGAGCAGCCTGGTTTAACCCTCTCCACGATGAATCTGTTTGTTTTCTTGGCAGCCCATGGTACATTCAATACTCTTCTCCAGCACCACAGCTCAAAGGCATCAATTCTCCTTCTATCCTCCCTATTCATTGTCCAACTCTCTGATGCATAACAAGTGATTGCAAAGACCATGGCCTGTGTATCAGGCGCACCTTAGTCCCCACAGAGACACCGCTGCTCTTGAGTATTTAGAGAGGTCCCTAACAGCAGACTTTCCCATCGTAATACGTTTTTTTATTTCCTGGTTGCTGGTGCCAAGAGTGTTGACCATGGAGCCGAGCAAACTGAAACTGTGAACAATCTCAATCTCTTTCCCATCCATCCTGATGCTACTAATTGGTTCAGTGGAGAGTGTGTGTATTTAGTCAAATAAAATATGCTTTGATTTGGTTCCTTTAACTATATATATAAAATGATGATAGCATCACACTATCACACTGTTTATATTTCTGTGTGGTTTAATTCACCAGTCACAAGGGGAATAAAGAGATGGTAGTAGTCTAGATTCTGTCCTATAGGTTTTCTATGTGTCAAAACCAACTTGTACAGCAAAGAATATATTTCAATTTCTATTTTTTCATGGAAAAGGATAAAATTCTCTTTCCTGAAGGTATTTTATAGATCGTCTTAGAGTATACAAATGTGTATTGATTTTCAAGCATACTACTACTAGTTATGACCCACTGAAGATGAACAAAACATGAGATATAAGCTCAATTTCAAAGAGGTTATGACTTTAAAAGCACATTTAAACAAAATGCAACACATTTAGAAACTGGAATAGCTGTGAGGATACTTAAACATGCTTTTATCCAATATTTTTAGGGAACATTTTCTGGAAGATATATTTTTTAACTACTATTTTGAATCCTAGGACCATCAATTGTGGACTAGATTCCTCTGCAGATACTTATATTTTCCAGGCTCTGGGTTATTGTTCCTATTGCATTAACCGAAGCTATTACTGGATTGTGTAAAGTAATGATTTCAAAGATTGCTTACTAGAGGCATGCTTAATAAGTGCGAACAAATTTTATGTCGTTTAACAAGCATTTCTCAGTAACAAACCAATCTTTTTTTGGTGACAGCTGTCACATTACAAATGCAGCAGTTCATTGGCACTGGAAAATTCCATTGGAAGAAAGATAAAATAAGTATGAGTAATACATATTCACATTCCGTTTGGTGAGCAGTCAGAGCACCTCTTGTCATCTCTATTGCCCTCATCCATAGATAGAGCACAGATGCATTAAAATTCACTTAAGATGAGATTTTCCACAGATAATAACATTAGATAGCTTCGGCAATTATGGAAGGAGTGAAAGTAGCTTAATTTCAAATGGCTGACCCAATTGATGCTGCATTTAAAAACATCAAGTGAAAGTTGGGTCAGAGTGCTAACAGATGATAATGAATCTATCTACTCAGCTGAGTCTGTATTTGTATAGGTACCGGACTCCTGTCCCCAACTCCTCCACTCCTTTACCTTTTAATAATAATGAAGGTTACATCTTTATGTATTGTTTGGACCTCTGTGTAACCTTTTCTAACCTCAAGGTTTCTGTTGTACTGTGGGTTTTTGGTTTTGGAGAGTTTTTAAAACATGGTTCATGGTAATCCATCCTCTGTGTCTCTGTTTTCCCCTTCAATTCTGCATTTTTTTAATGTGCTCTCTCTCTCGCTCGCTGTTTCTCTCTCTCTCTCTCTCTCTTTCTCTAGATGCGAAAAGCAGATTTGGAATACCTGTCACAGGGCAGATCCTTGTTGGATGATCGTTACCATCCTCACAATCTTTGCTATCGCCGAGCCCTTTGTTCCTGATCATGTCACTCCACTGTGTTCAGGGTCTTCCTCTTTTGCAGATCCTCAACTGTACTGAACATAACTTCTCCAGGGTTTGGTCCATCAGAAGGTAAGACAAGACTTGATATTCTCACTTCTCAGGAGCATCTCGCTTTACTTTTTCCAAGATGGAGCCCATGGTATAGTCAATATACAACACTAACTCCATAATTCAAAGACATTGTTTTTCCTTCTTAATTAATTGTCCAGATTTTTCATGAACATGCAGTGATTGTAAATACTATGGTTTGGGTCAGGGACATTTTAGTTCTTAAAGCAACATCTTTGCTTTTTGATGCTTTCACAAAGTATTTTACAGTAGATATGTCCAATGCAAAGTATAGTTTTAGTTCCTCACTGCTGCTTCTGTATTGATTGTGAATCCAAATAAAATGAAAACTTTTACAACCTCAATTTTTTTCTCCCCTTACTAATGATTCTAATTGTACAGTTGTGAGAGTTTTTGCTTCCTTGATATTGAAGTGCATTTCATAATGAAGATATTATTCTTTCTTCATGAATATTCTCCCAGTTCTGTTTGTTTTCAGCAAGTACGTTTGTGTCATCTGCATATGACAAGCTGTTAAAGATGTTCTTCCAATTGGAAACATGACTATATGCCTATAACACTTTCTCAAGAAGAGATGGAAGATTTTAGAAAGTGCCTTAAAGATAGCTTTGGAGACTTCTATTATTGTTTGTGCCAAAACAAGGATTATTTATTCTAATATCCTCAAATAACAAAAACAAGTAACGTTTACATTTTTTTTCCAAGAGATAAAAATTATTTAAAATGAATTCTAATTGATTGATTCTGTGACTGAGGTAATGAGGGTAGGTACATTGGAGATGAGAAGATCAGCACAGGATAGAACAGGGTTTAGAGCTATTGTACATAGGGTTGCTATGAATCACAGGCAGCTTGATGGCATTTAACAGCAACAACACAAACTCGCAAAGAGATTAAACAGAATTAAGGACTCATTTATTTTTATTTTTATTTTTATTATTTTTGTGTGCATGTACCGTCAAATCAGATCTGACTGGTACAGGAGGAGATTGCCCTTCCTTCCCTGGCAGAGCATCTGGTGGATTCAAACCGTGAACCTCTGGGATTGTAGTTGCAGCTTCTTGCCACTAGGCCACCAGAGCTCCTCTAGGACTCATTTTTAAACATTTACAAATAAATATCCTTCCATGAAATATTTTCCTTGTCAGCCAATTTTTTAAAAAGTGATTCTGTGTACTCCTTTCATCTTCTAAACACTATATAAAGATGTAACCTTCATTATTATTAAAATGTAAAAGAGTGGAGGAGTTGGGAAGAAGAGTCCTGTACTTATACAAGTACAGACTCACTTAGTTGGGTGGATGGACTCATTATCATCTTTTAGCACTCTGACCTAAAGGTGATAGAAGAAGGACCAAGGTCTTTGAGCTGTGGTGCCGGAGAAGAGTATTGAACCTACCACGGAATGCCAAGAGAACAAACAAGTTTGCCCTGGAAAGGGTTCAATCAAGCTACTCTTCAGACGCAAAGATTTCAAAACTCCATCTCATTCTTTGGGCACATTGCCAGGACAGATTTGTCCCTGGAGAAGGACATCATGCTTAGAAGGGTGGAAGAACAGCACAGGAAAGGATGATCCTGGATGAGGTAAATTGACATGGTAACTGGGGTAATGGCGGTAGGGTTGTTGGAGTCAGTGACACTGGCTCAGGACAGGGCAGATTTCGGAGCTGTTGTACATAGGAGTCTCTACGAGTTGCAGGCAAGTGACAATGCATAACAACAGCAATAAATCTAGGGCAGAAAATAAGCTTAGAGGTAATTTAAAATATTTTTTTAAATCTCTGCTTCCATCGCAATGGATTTATTTATTTATTTATTTTTTGAGATAAGAAAGTCTGCTGTTAGGTATCTCTCTAAAGTACTCAAGAGCAGCGGTGTCTCTCTGGAGACTAAGGCGCGCCTGATACAGGCCATGGTTTTTGCAATCACTTGTTATGCATCAGAGAGTTGGACAATG
>NW_006400120.1:1060000-1069058 GCF_000299155.1 Elephantulus edwardii
GTCTGACATACTTTGGACATGTGGTAAGGAGAGACAGGTCTTTAGAGAGGGACATCATGCTGGGTAGAGTAGAGGGTCAGCGCAGGAGGAGAAGACCCTCTATGAGGTGGATTGATTCAGTGACTGGGGTAATTGGGATGGGTGTGTCAGAAGCAATGAGATTGGCACAGGATAGAGCACAGTTTAGGGCTGTTGTACATAGGGTCGCTATGAGTCACAAACGACTCGACGGCACATAACAACAACAACAACAACAAATCTCTGTTTAGTTTGAGATGATTCTGAGACAGTAATTTGAAAGCAAGTACTAGAGATGACAGTGAGATTAATCTCACGTAGTTTGTTAATGTTATCAGGAGAGGACAGTCTTTAGAAAAGGACATTATGCTTGGAAAAATAGTCATTGAAGGAAAGGAAGACCCACCAGGAGATGGACTGACACAGTAACTATAAAAATAGGTCCAATAAGCACAGATTGGGAGTTTGTTCAAGATCAGGCAGGGTTTCCCTTTCTTATAGCTGGAGTTGCTAGGAATGAGTTAAACTTAATGACACCTCCCAACAACCACTCTTTTTGGGAGACTGAGGTGTGTAGAGGAGTCAGAAAAAGAGAAAAGAGAAGACAGGCCGTAAAGGGTGAGTTATTAAGCCAGTTATTATGAAAGCTATGGAGTTTAATTTCACGTGGGAAATTTGAGTCTTGAGAAAATTCCCATCTCAAAGTTGTCATCACAGTCAAGGACAAAGCAGCTTGGTTATTAATAAATTAATGTTCATCAGTCATTAGGTGAAGGGTACAGAAGTGGGTTATTTGTATATATGTACATCCTAGAGGTGGGACAAAGCTCCTCGGTGGCTTCATAGTCAGAACTCACTAGACAGTATTTTAAGCTTTATCAATAGGGGCACCCTCCAATGGTAAAATTTCAGACACTGAACCAGGCATGGTCTAGGTATTCTACAGCCAGCTTTCCATAGCATACACAAGTGCTAAGTAAAATCTAATGCTGTTATTGCTGCTATTAAATGTTGCCGAGTCATAGAGGACTCATAGCGAACCTATGAATGAGAGACTTGGACCCTTGTATAACTTTCATTCTTTCTCCAGGTTCATAGGATTTCTGGAGGCAAGCTATTTCAGAAGTGGATGCCACTCCTGCTTCCATGCTTCTTTTAATAGGGGAGCTCCACCAAACACTGTCCACCATGGATAACCATTATCGCATTTGACACATCAGTGTCACAGTGTTCAGCTTCACAGCAACCATGAGTTACCTCTGTACAGCAAGTGGACAGACCAGGGCCTATACAACCTAGAAGAACGTTTGACCAAAAATTATTAAAAACAGGCCTGGGTACCACGGATTATAGTTACTCACTTTTGGCTTGGTAACATCACTTTCTGTCCACTAGGCCAACTGATCTCTCTCTCTATGCTCTCAATAAAATATAATTGTAAAATAAAAAATTCAGTACAAATGGACTCAAAGTTCTATACTTAATGAGTAAAACTGGGACATGTGAGAGAGGATAGATAAGCCAGAACATTGCAAATTCCTGCCAAATGTCTTATGTATGGATGAAAACTGAATATTCTCTCTTGAAAATTATAGAAATACAGGTCTTATTTACACATGTATTTAATAAAATTAAGGGCAGCTAAATGAAAAAAATGAATAATAACACAAAACAAAATAGAACAAGGAAACTTACATAAAATACTACTATTGTAACTATGTTTTTCTACATGTGTGTTAGTTTGCTGTACTATGGTGATTCACTTACTGTTAGGAAGTGGGAAGCTATGAAACCAGTATTCAAACACTAGCAAGAACTTTGATGATTAACAGGATTCAGTGTAGCTTACAGGCTAAAATAGACTGCGAAGAAAGGGCTGGAAAATGATATGTAGCAATTGGCCAGTTAAAAAACGGTGGATTACAGCAGAACAATATATTATTAGATATGTTGCAGCAGGATAGTTGTTTCTAGAAAATGAGCCCTCTAGGTGGCTTAATGGTCATAATTGCACTGCTAACCCAAAGGCACACAGTTCAAATCTGCCAGCTAATCCTCAGGAGAAAGATGGGAATTTTCCTCCTGTGCAATTTATTGCCTCTGCAAATCCATTCGAGGATCAGCTATGAATCAGTTCCAACTCAAGGGTACTCAACAGGGAGTGGCAACAGCATGTCAATTGTAATTGCTTCATGTGCATCTGAAACCTGTACAATGAATAAGGAAGGCTTGAAGAATTGATGCCTTTGAATTTGGTGTTGACCAAGACTTTTGATTATATCATGGACTGTCAAAAGTAAATAAAACCCTATCTGTCTTGAAGGAAGTACAGTAAGGATGCTCCTTAGAGATAAGGATAATGAAACTTTATCTCTTATACTTTGGGAATGCTGTCAGGAGATGCCAGTCCTTGAAAAAAGAGATGATGCATCAACAAGATGAATTTACACAGTGATTGCAATAAGAGAGTGATAGGTGGCACGGGGTTGAGTAAGATTTCGATCTTTGTTCATAGGTTGAGTATGAGTCGTAACTGATTCATTGCCATCCAACAAGGACAGCAATGTCTACAACCATGGACTCAAGCATACCAACAACGTTGATGGTCGGCCGGGTCTGGGCAACATTTCAACTACAAGCCAGTTAGGAAGCTCTGGTTGTCTAATGGATAAAGAGTTATTTTGTCAACCCAAAGGCATGTTGTTAAAACCCACCAGCTGTTCCTCGAGAGAAAACTGGGTTATCTCCTCCCGGACAATTTACAGCCTCCAAAATCCTGCACGAGGATCAGCTATGAGTTGGTTCTAACTGTATGACAATGAGTGTTTTCATGAGAACATATAAAAATCAAAGTAGTAAAACCAAAAGATATCACACTGCCATAAAATGTAGTCCTTAGTCTTAGCACCTCTCCATTCAGTTTCCAAGGCTGTAATCTTTCGGGGAGGAGGTTGTATATCTTTCTCCTATGGTGTACTGGATTTAAAACATAAATTGCTAAATTTTTACTTAAAAACACAACACAAAATGCACTATGCCACACTGCCTAGTTGTTGTTGTTGTTGTTATGTGCCGTCGAGTCGTTTGCGACTCATAGCGACCCTATGTACAACAGCCCTAAACCCTGCTCTATCCTATGCCAATCTCATTGCCTCTGACACACCCATCCCGATTTCCCCAGTCACTGAATCAATCCACCGACATGAAAAAAACCCCAACAAAACCCAACACAACTCATTGCTCACAACTCAGGGTTTACAATTATAAATATATCACATAGTTCATATGTTTTGCTGTGTTTTTGCTTATTTGGCATAAAATATTTGCTTGGATGAAGATAATTCAAAGCTCCCAATATACCAGTAAAAGAGGGCATTGTTGGCAAATTTGTTAATGAATGCCAGCAGTTAAGAATATTTAAGATGAGGCCAATATGTTGGGCATATTGACAAGAGTTGCCTTTTCTCTTTCTTGCTGTGAACCATCGAGTTGGAACTGACCCACAGCAGAACCACCAGAATGTTTTCAGAGGCAGTAGATCACATGGGAGGAGACTGCCCATCCTTCCACAGAGCAGCTGGCAGATTCAAACTGCATACCTTCGAGTTGGCAGCACAATTCCTTACCACTGAGCCACCAGTGCTCCATAACAAAAAAAAAATCAAAAAATGATAAATGTTTTGAAAAATATTTATGATAGACTAGCATACTAAACTATATTTCACGTGGACTAGAAAGCAAAAATAGTTTTCAAAAATAAAATATGAAACTATAATCATTTGTTGTTGTGATGTACCATCAGTAACCTGAGACCCAATGCACAACAGCTCTGAACCGTGCCCTATCCTAGGCTAGACTCACTGACTTTGACACCCTAATCCTATTGCTCCAGCTATCTTGTCAACACATTTCATCTGGGGTCTTCCTCTTCTGCCCTGTCCCTCCACCCTTCCAAGGATGTTGTCCTTCTACAAGGACTGGTCCCTCTTGGCCATGTGCCCCAAGAAACCATTTTATAATATTTGAAGGGACAGCAACAAACTTTAATCACCATTTCCAGCAGCTTAGCACTTCTGGGGGATGTGTTGGCTAAGAGGAAACATCTTGAGAGCAGTCGTTGTGTTTGGCTCCTGTGTGTTACTGCAAGAAAAATGAGGACATACAGGGAGATTTACAACCAAGGATGTTCAGTCCTGTGCTATTTATAACACTAAGACTCTGGAATGAATCCAAATTTCTAACGCTTATGAAAGAACAGATGGATGCAGGTCTGTTCGCATGGGGAACCTCTATGGGGCTACAGTAAAATGAATATTTTCAGAAGAATTAACCATGGGAGAAAATGTTAAGCATTCTGTCCTAAGTGTGAAGTGAAAACGTTCAGAATTCAGGAGTCACTTTTGCCAAGAGCTTTGCGCTTGCTCTGTCTTCTACTTAGGTGTCCAGTTCTCATTTCAGCTGTCTCTTCATCAATCAAATCTCAACAGGGCACATTAGGAAACACAAACTCCATCCATTATCCCCACTGGCAACCAGTATTCTATCTTCTTTGTTGTTGTTTGTTGTTATGTGCGGTTGAGTCCTTTGCGACTCATAGCGACCCTATGCACAACAGCCCTAAACCCTGCTCTATCCTGCGCCAACCCCACTGCCTCTGACACACCCATCCCGATTACCCCAGTCACTGAATCAATCCATCTCATAGAGGGTCTTCCCCTCCTGCGCTGTCCCTCCACCCTCCCAAGCATGATGTCCCTCTCCAAGGACACGTCCCTCCTGGCAACATGTCCAAAGTATGTCAGACGAAGCTCCAGAATCGTTGCCTCCAAGGAGTAGCTTGGTTTTATCCTCTCCAAGATGAATCTGTTTGTTTTCCTGGCAGTTCATGGTACATTCAGTACTCTTCTCCAGCACCACAGCTCAAAGGCATCAACTCTCCTTCTGTCCTCCCTAGCCATTGTCCAACTCTCTGATGCATAACAAGCAATTGCAAAGACCATGGCCTCTATCAGGCGCACCTTAGTCTCCAGAGAGACACCGTTGCTCTTGAGTACTTTAGAGAAGTCCCTAACAGCAGGCTTTCCCATCGCAATATGCTTTTTTATTTCCTGCCTGCTGGTGCCAAGAATGTTGACTGTGGAGCCGAGCAAATGGAAGCTGTGAACAATCTCAATCTCTTCGCCATTCATCCTGATGCTCCCGATTGGTCCAGTGGTGAGAATCTTTGTCTTCTTGACATTGAGCCTCAGTCCATACTGAAGGCTGCAGTCCTTGACCCTTCGCAGCAAGTGCATGAGGTCCTCCTCAGTTTCAGGGAGCAGGGTTGTGTCGTCTGCATAACGCAGATTGTTAACAGATCTTCCACCAATCCTGACGCCACAATTCTCCTCATAGAGCCCTGCCTCCCGGATAATCTGCTCTGCATACATGTTGAAAAGGTATGGAGACAGGATGCATTCCTGGAGTATACCCTTCTCAATTTTGAACCATGCAGTGTTACCCTGCTCTGTTCTGACTACTGCTTCTTGGTCCAAGTATAGGTTTCACATTAGCACAATTAAATGTTCTGGGATTCCCATTCTTCTCAGAGTCAGCCACAGTTTGTTATGATCCACACAGTAAAACACCTTTGCATAATCAACGAAACACAGATATACATTCTTCTGGTATTCCTTGCTCTCAGCCAAGATCCATCTAACATCAGCAGCAATATCCCTAGTACCACGACCCCTTCTAAACCCAGCCTGGACTTAGGGCAATACACCACTTTTAATTGTAAAAGTTCCTAACTTTTATTTGCATAGGCATCAATATCCTTACATTTAAGTATGTGAGTGTATTCTTTTATTCAGAGCAAAATAATCTCCTTTCTCTCTTGCAAGAAGAGTAGCCACAATGCTCCTTAGAGATGAAGGTAAGTGGCTTGGCTCACATTCTTTGAGGGTGGCTTGTCCTTGGAGAAAGACATCATGCTCAGAAGAATGGAGGGTCATCGAAAGAGAGGAAGATTCTCAGTGAGATGGATTGAGATGGTGGCTTCAGAAATAGACTTGAGCACAGCCGCAAAAGTGAGGATGCCTTAGAACTGGGCAGGTTTGCGTTCTGTTGTACGCAGAGTCCCTGTGAGTCAGAGCCGCCTCCACAGCACCTAGATACAACAAACAGTACATTTTATATGGACACATTTTGTATTTGTATCTTTAAGTATGTATTGTCTATATACTTCCTGCCCACCCAACACACACACACACACACACACACACACACACACACACACACACACAGTCTAATATAAGCTATTTTACAAATAGGTACATCCATATACTCTATAATGTAAACTCCTCTTTCTGTTTTATTCTTTAGCAAAACCCTACATCAAAGAATCATGTTAGTCAATCAATGGCTGATGAAAATAAAACAAACCAACAAATGGAAAAGATGGTAAGAATACACCAGGTTTTTTTAAAAAAAAGAAATGAATGGCCATCTCTGAGTGGTGAAGATAGAGAAGGCCTTTATCTTCTATTTTGTACTTATATTAGTTTTTCAGTTTTTCAGTTTTAACTCTATAAAGAGTTAGAGGCATAATCAGAAAATAGTAACGTAAAGTCCATTCTCAATGTTTAAGGTCCAGCTCGTGGACTAGGTTCATTTCTGAGCACCTTCCCAAATGCCTTCAGTAATGAATTAATCACGGAGAAGCAGTGCTCAGGAGCTCATGTGGCACCATGGATAAAGCACTTGGGTACTAACTACAAAATTGGTTGGTTAAAGCCATCACATGCTCTGTGGGGAAAAGATAAGACAATCTGTTTCGAAAAAGCTCACAGCCCTCAAGAGCTTCTCCACTCTGTCCTTCAGGGTCACTGGGCATTGCTATTAACTCAGTGGCTGTGAGGTGTTAAGAGTTTGTTTGTTTATTTCTTTGCTTGTTTGTCTTAACCAGTGTTCACACAGTGTTTCATGCCCCTTTGTAACATTCACCATTTTTTTTGGTCTATTTGAACGCCAGCCTTTCTCATTGATCCCAGCCTTTATTTTAAAATCCACTGTTTGCTTAAAATTATGCTTCCTACAGAAGAGCACTTTTATTCAACACACTACTCCAAATAAAATGCCAGGGATGTGTGCACAACTGTTATTATCACCCTTCCCCCGTTCTCCAATCCCCTGCCCAAAATATTACCATGAAGTGACAACAAAAGCAAGGAAACTACCATAATTACATGAAGAGATATTTTTTTAACCATTGATCATAAACATGAAATTGAGTTCACTCACTCTGCTGCTGTTTCAAAATATCAGAGCTAGATTTTACACACCCTCCCCTCATACCACCACTCCATTGGTCACATCTGGTGAACAGACAAGACTTCACTCCAGCTTAAATGCTCAACAACAAGCAGAGGAATGTTGGCTTTTTAAACAGAAACAGAAAAAAAAGAAAAAGGCACAGCTTTTCAATTCATCATTTGTCTTAGAAAAACTCCCTGGACTACTGTTCCATATTGCTCCTGTTGACTAAGAGTCATGATAACACTACGAACAGACAAATATGAACCTCACAGACTTCAGTATGCTCAAACCCACTCTTATAGTCACCAGGTCAATCCATTTCCTTGAGGATCTTCTTTTCTTTCAATGACCTCTTTCTACTTTTCCCAGCACCTTGTCTTTTTCCAAGGACTGACCCCTACTGATAGCATGTCCAAAGTAGGTGAGATCCATCCAAACCTTTGGGAATAGTTACTTGTGACATAAAAATAGATCCACCTAGACAACCAGACAAGCCATTACGTATTTACAGGAAAGTTCCGAGGCACTCTGAGGTTCATAAGTTGTCTGCCACTCTGATTGGCTCATGTATTTATTGAAGAACTTTAGGTTTCATCAGCACTGAAGCCAATTATGCCATCATAACATTACCAGGTCTTTCTGTTCTGTCATAAACCATTAGATCTCCTTCCTTAGGTGATGGTGGTAGCGGTAGACTTTTCTAAGGTCTGCTATCATCCAGGCCACTGCACTCTGGAGGAGAAAGAGGAAATCCTGCCTGAGGGCTTTTCTAGACAGAATCATGGAAAAACCACCCAAGAAGAAGGCATTCCATCAAAACCATTTCTCCCTTGAGAAAAAGTCTGCAGAATGCTTACACTGGTCATCAGACATCATTGTAAAGCCACATAATCACAGATTTCATCATAAAATTTAGGATTGTAATGGAGGATCAAGACTTATCTTTATACTCTCTGCAAGCCTGTCTATCTTCATCCAACGAGAATCACTGTGTCATTAGAAAGGACCCAGTAGCCTTGAGTGAAATGTACTTGGCTAATCCCTACATGATTGGCTGTTCAAATCTACCAGCCACTATGAGAAAGATTGGCAGTCTCTTTCCATAAATATTTTTCGCCTCCAAAATCAGATGGAAGATCTCTTTGAATTGGAATCAACATTAAGAGAGGGATGATGTCAGTAAAATGAAGCCAGTATCCCCAGATAAGTTTGGTGGTTGTCTGAATGTTCCTTGAAAGTTTTCTGGATTTAGAACCTTTGACTCTGAGTCAACCTGCCACACACAAAAGAATCAATAATCTCAGTCTACAATCAAACTTGATTCCTTTATGTCATGATTAGGTGCCTTCTAGTCAAGTCAGAACTCTACAGATAACAGATAAAAATCTTGGCAATCTTGCACCTTCTGTGACACATCTGTTATACTCACTGTGTCAACCTATCTCAGTGAGGTCATTCCTCGCCTTCTCTTGTCTTCTAAATTTCCAAGAATGATATCTTTCTACGGGAATTGGTCCCTCCTGATAATATGTCCACATTATGCGAGACCATGTCTCACTATGCTTGCTCTTTGATGCACTTTTTCCAAGACAGATGGATGTCAGTTTTTTTGTTGTTGTTTATTAGTTTTTTAGGTCTATGGCATAGTGAATAATCTTTGCCAACACCAGAGAGCTCTGGAGCCATGGCTTGTAGGGAGTTGCTCTGATAATCTAAAGCCTATGCCTCTCTGTTGGTTAACTTG
>NW_006400120.1:1075018-1077599 GCF_000299155.1 Elephantulus edwardii
CAGCTGACTTGATGGCACATGACAACAATGACAGCAACAGATCTTGTTTTCAACAATTGGAAAAGTAAGACATTTTGAGTGGTCAAGTAATGTGTAGCCATTGGTCTCTCCTTATTTAGAATAGAGAAGTAGGAAAAAGTTCAAAGATTATTCCTAAAAAAGAACTAGACAGCTTTATAAACTTTAATTCCATGGCTGTGAAACCATAACACCTAGACAGTACCTGAACATCACTGCTGACTGTTCTGAAAGGGCTTATAGTAGAAAATCTCTTATAGAATGAGAAAAATGTAGACTAAAACTCAAAATCATATGAAAGTCCAGGTTTACTGGTCTGGCAGACTAGTGAAACATACAAAATTATGGCCCCTCATTACTCTTCATAATGATACTGAAATAGCTCAGTGGACCAGCTTTCAGTCACAAAATAAGTGATCAACAGCATGATGGAACAATGTGAATGTATCCTTAGGACGGTCAACAGGGTAGCATTTGTCCAGGTATGAAGGGCCGAAAGCAGGAAGACACAGGAAAGAAATGGAAATGGGAAACAAAGGGAGAAAGTGAGAAAGCTATCACACTATGTGGATTGTAATTAGTATTGCAAAATATAATATGTCTGAGTTGTTGAATAGAATTCTAGTTTGCTCTGTAAACTTTCACTCAAATTACAATTATTTTTTAAAAGAAGTTTAGTTATAGTAGTAGTAGTAGTGGGACTTTTTTTTGTTTTTACTCTTTTCTCATTATTCATGATTGTCAGAAATCTTACTTTGTCAAATTGTAGTCAAACCTATTATTTGTGTATACCTTTTATATTTCTGTTTTCTATTAACTAATTTTGATGAAAGTTTACAGAGACTTTGGATTTCTATTCACTCATTGTACTTCTCCCCCACCCAACTTCCCCCCTCCCCCAGTTCTCTCTTCTCTTTGAAGAGTAAAATTCTTTGATTGTTATACAATCACTCCCAGCAAATCCTCTCCACTATGCAGCCTTCTTTCTAGACTCTTATCATGATAATAATACCTAATTATATATCCCTTTTAAACAGTTCTCTCCCTTATCTGTTTCGATGCAGTATACATAATTTAACCGATCTTTCTCAGTCTTTCTCCAACCCCGATGTAAGTCCCATTTTACAACAGTGGCACTAGCAGTATTTGTCCTTTTGTGACTGAGATATTTCACTCAGCATAATGTCCTCTCGGGTCGTCCACTTTGCATAATATTTTGTAAGTTCTTTGGTTTTTGATGCAGCATAGTATTCCATTGTATACCACAGCTTCTCTAAACATTCGTTTGTTGATGGGCACTTACGTTGTTTCCAACTCTTTGTTATTGTGAATAAACGTGTGTGCATGTATCTGCTTGGCTGGCAGTTATTGTTTCTTTGGGGTATATTCCCAGTAGTGGAATTTCTGGGTTAAATGGTATTTCTATTTGCAATTTTTTGAGAAAATGTCATACTGCCTTTTAGAATGGTTGCACCATTTTACACTTTCACCAACAGTGAAGGGTTCCAGTTTCTCCACAATCTCACCAGCATTTGTTGTTTGCTGTTCTGTTAAATTTTTCTTTTTTACTGGAGGGAGATGATACCTCATAGTTGTTTTGATTTGCATCTCACTTAGACCTAGGGATGTTGAACATTTCTTCATGTGTTTGCTTGCCATCTGAATGTCTTCTTTGGTGAAGTGTCTGTTCATATTCTGTGCCCATTTTTCAATTGGGTTGTTTATCTTGTTGTGGTGCTCAAGTATTTTATAAAGTCTAGGTATAATTCCCTTATCTTACATGTTATTACCAAATATTTTTCCCCCAGTCTGTGGCTTTTACTCTGTTGGAGAAGTTTTTGGATGTGCACAGGGATTTGATTCTTAGAAGGTCCCATTCATCTGTTTTATCCTCTTCTGGCAGTAGATTTTTCAGGATGCTGTTTATGTTGTTGGAAAAGCCTACATTTTTTATTTTTAAAGTCAAAGATGATTGCTGGATGTTATCCAATGCCCTTTCAGTCTGTTTGAAGCAGGTAATTATTTTGTATTTGTAATTCAAAATATCTTCATTTCCAAATACTCAGTTATTAATTCATAGCTAAGGAAACTTGTTGGCATAGTTGTTAACCAAAAGATCAGTGATTTGAAATTACCAGTACCTTTGTAATAAAAAGTGAATGTGTCTACTTCTGAAAGATGAAATCCTTGGGAACCTCATGGAATTGTTTGACCCTGTGTACAGGGTTACGGTGAACCAGAATAGACTTGAAAGCAGTGGATTTTTCCTTGGTACTGCACATCTATGACTAGATCCTTAACAAACCAGTTACATGCCTACACATGTGTACAAAAATACACCTCCATCACATATTAGTAAATCATAAGTGTTACTAATAAATAGTACACTTTACATCCATTGCCTACAAACTAATTCCAAATCATCAGTTTGCTCGGCTCCACAGTCAACACTCTTGGCACCAGCAATCAGAAAATCAAAAAGCATATCATGATGGGAAAGTCTGCTGTTAGGGACCTCTCTAAAGTACTCAAGAGCAACGGTGTCTCTCTGGAGACTAAGGTG
>NW_006400120.1:1078157-1117200 GCF_000299155.1 Elephantulus edwardii
AGCAATAACTGTGCTAGAGAACTGGGCAGTGGCTCCTTCTATAACAAGGGTCACTGTGAGTTGAAACATACTTAATGGCACCTAACAAGTATATAGAATTCAAAAGCAGGCAGTACTAAACAACTATGTTTAGGAATTATTCTGTGATGGGAAAAGCAAAGAGATGATTACCATGTAATTCAGAATTTTGGTTACCAAGACAGCAAGGGAGTGCCACTGGAACCCAGCACAGCCAGAGAGCTGGAATTTGAACCACACACAGGACCGCTTAGTCCCAGCCAAAAGACACCAGCCAAGCCACTGTGGAACCCACACACCAAGAGTAAGCAGGGAGCAACCGCCTGCCACCATGTGACTCCAGAGAAGCAACCCACCACCCCCAGCTTCTAAGAGACTCTGGAGGAGCAACTGCCTGCCAGCCACCATGGAACCCCGGAGAAGCAACCACAGCCAACCACTGTGTGACCCCAGAGGAGCAACTGCCTGCCACTGCATGACCTCACTGCAACCCGCTTTCATGTGACCCCACCAGGCAGGGTGCTGCTGCATAAACGCCCAGCAGCACCAAAGCCCCGCCCCCTGCCTCCTGGTGGTAGTGTACCAGCCCTGTGCTCCCTCACCCCCCCACAGCCTGTTGGTTCCTCCCCCTCCCCTACCCCCCTCGCAGTTCCACAACCACTGTACCTCAGCCCCCCGCCACAGCTCTGTGACCTCAGGGCACCACTGCGGATCCAACCATCACCCGGAGCCACCAACCAAGCTGCTATGGAACTAATCTGGCAGGAGAAAGGCTGGTAGGATCCTGACTGGGTTTTCTGGGGCACTGCCGAATACCTGGGAGAGTACCCAAGGGTGTGTCCACTGGTGGGGAATTTGGCCAAACTGTCTTGGGTCACACCGACTGCCCAGAAATGAGCCAGCCACAGGTAATCTGTCTGAACTTTTGTGGACTCTGCAGAACAGCCAGAGGCTAGTGGGTCAGTAGGAATTTGACTTTGACTTTTTGGGTCCTGTTGGATCCAGGACCCTGCTTGGGCTGGAGCTGCTGTGTGATGACACCTGCGTAAGTGCCACCCAGTAGGGACCACTGAGTGAAAACCACTGGGTGGGAAACAGACAGCAGGAATTTGAGTAAGTACCCCAATCGTGTGCACACTCAGACAGCTGTAGTAGGAGCGAGGTCCCCCAAGTGTTTGACCTGCCCTTGCTATCACCCCAACCCTGTGACTGCCTCACCCCATTTTGCTCCACACCAGTGCCTACACGTCTGGGAAATCAACTTGCCTTTCATCAGGAGCACCTTAACCTGTCTTACTAACAAGGGATTGCCCTCACAGGCTCTGAACTGACATTTACACATTTAATGCAATCCCAATGCAAATACCAATCCTATTCTTTAACAAGATGGAAAAGACAATCTTCAGTTTTGTTTGGAATGGAAAGAAGCCCCGAATAAGCAAAGCACTCCTTAAAAATAGAAGAAAGGTAGGAGGTATCTCACTTCCTGATTTCAAATCATACTACACTGCCATGGTGGTAAAGACAGAATGGTACTGGTACAATGACAGACACATGGACCAAAGGAATAGAATTGAGAACCCAGAGATCAGCCCATCTATCCATGGTCAACCGATTTTTTATAAGGAGATGAAATCAGTTAAGAGGGGAAAAGACAGCCTTTTTAACAAATGGTGCTGGTAAAATTGGAAAAGTATCTGCAAAAGACCCAAGCAAGATCCACACCTTACTCCATATACAAAAACCAACTCAAGGTGGATCATGGACCTAGGACTAAAACCAAGGACTGTAACTTCATTAAAGAAAAGCTAAGAAAAATACTAGATGTCCTAATCCACAACATAAACAGTCTTCCAAGTATCCTGAAAAACCTACAACCAGGAAAAGATAAAGTAGATGAATGGGGTCTTCTAAGAATCAAATCCCTATGAATATCTAAAAACTTCTCCAACAGGGTAAAAAGGGAAGCCACCGACTGGGAAAAAGTATTTGATAATGACATATAAGATAAGGGATTTATATCCAGAATTTATATAATACTTGAGCACCATAACAAGATAGAGGTAAATAATCCAATTGAAAAATGGGCACAGGATATGAACAGACACTTCACCAATGATGACATTCAGATGGCTAACAAGCACATGAAGAAATGTTCAAAATCCCTAGCTCTAAGGGAGATGCAAATCAAAACAACTATGAGATATCATCTCACCCAGTCAGAATAGCAAAATTTAACAGAACAGCAAGCAACAAATGCTGGTGAGGTTGTGGACAAAATGGAACCCTTATTCACTATTTGTGGGCGAGTAAAATGGTGCAACCACCATGGAAGGTGGTATGTACTTTCTCAAAAATTTGCAAATATAGATACCATTTGATCCAGCAATTCCACTACTGAGAATATACCCCAAAGAGACCATAACTGACATGCAAGCAGATATATGCACACACATGTTTACTGCAGCTTTGTTCACAATAGCAAGGAGTTGGAAAGAACCTAAGTGTCCATCAACAAACGAATGGATAGAGAAGCTGTGATATATTCACATAATTGAATCCTCCACTGCATTGAAAAACAAGGAACTCATGTGGTATTATTCAAAATGGGCTAACCTGGAGGACATTATGCTGAGTGAAGTATCTCAGTCACAAAAGGGCAAATACTGCATGGTGCCACTGTTGTAAAACAGGACTGACCTTGGGGGGAGAGACTGAGAAGGATAGGTTCAGTAATGTATACTGCACTGAAACAGATGAGGGATATGTTAAAAGGGATATGTGATTAGGTATTAGACAGGAGTCTAGAGTGAAGGCTACGTGGTGGAGTGGACCTGGGGGAGGGTTTGTAAAACAGTTAAAAGAATTTTTCTTTTACTTTTCCTAGAGGGTAGTGTACTAGATGGGAGGGTTGGGAGGGGAGAAAAGTGTAACAATGAATGAATGGAAATCCAAAGTCTCTGTAAATTTTTACTGAAATTAATAATAAATTTAAATAAAATTTAAAAAGTTAAAAAGAAAAGACAACAAGGGAGGGAACTGTAATTATGAACTAAGATCCTAAGGGATTCTTATCCATGGTGGACAGTGTTTGAGGGAGCTTCCTGATTAAAACAAGCTTGAAACTTGGAAACAGGAGTGGCATCCAATTCTGAAATGCCTGGCCTCCAGAAATTCTATAAACAGTGCTTAGGTCTTTCATTCTTAGGGTCACTATGACTTGATGGCACTTATCAACAACAACAACAATAACAACATTCACTGTAAACAGAGAGCTTCTGCTTGCATCTGATGCAGTGAAATGCACTTAATTGTGATCAAGTATAATCTGTGCATAGACCAAAAAACAGTCATTTTAATAGAACAAACTAATTGCATAGTTTAAAGTCAGAAAAATATGTGCACTGGGGTATATCCTTTCATTAAACATATTCACTCTATATGCTGAACAAATAATCCAAGAAGCTAGACTATATAAAGAAAAAGGTGTTATCAAAATCGGAGGAAGACATCATAAAAAAACTTGTGTTATGTAAATGATACAACATTGCTCATAGAAAACATGAAAGACTAGAAACATTTATTTTAAAAAGGTCAAAAACTTTAGTATATTTTATAATTCAACGTCAAGAAAAAAAAATCCCCGCAACTGGACCAACAGTTCATGATAAATGGAGAAAAGATTGACATTATCAAGATTTCATTTTAATTTTTCTGTAATCAACACCCATGGTTGTAGAGGTAAAAAAAAAATCAAAAGATATGTTGTTGTTTGTTATATATATATTGTCTGCTTAACTTGTATGATCTCATTCAATAGCATATTACCAGTTCATCTTGCCTGTCTATGCATCTACTTATAAATTAATATCTGTTATTACAGATAATTTCAGATTACACATATTTACATTTGCTGTATTAATCTTTGCTGTAAGTCTTAATGGGCTAATGTCCTTCTCCAAGAACTAGTCTCTTCTGGAAATATGCTCAAAATATGTGAGACAGAGCTTCAAAAATCCTTGCTTCCAAGGAGCAGTGTGGGTTCACGCTCTTCTGGACAGATCCATTTGTTCTCTTGGCAATTCCTATGTTCAATATTCTTTTACACAACTCAAAGGCATTAATACTTCTGTCATCTTTGCTCATTTCCCAGCTCTCTGATTCACAGCAAGTAATTTCAAAGACCAAAAAATAGGATTTTAAAACATATTTAAATAATAGCAATTGTTCTTTCATTGCTATTATTACATATCTAGAAATTTCAAAGAAATGGAACTAAAAATGACATTTAAATATTATTATTATGTTGTTGTTATGTGTCATCAAGTCACCTGTAACTTACAGCGACCTTATGTACAACAATCCTAAACCCTGCTCTATCCTGTGCCAATCTTATTGCCACTGACACACCTACCTCCATTACCCTAGTCTCTGAATCAATCCATCTCATCGAGGATCTTCCTCTCTTGCACTGTCCCAAGCATGATATTCCTCTCCAAGGACTGGTCCTACCTTGCAACATGTCCAATGTATGTCAGATGAAGCTTCAGAATCCTTGCCTCCAAGGAGCAACCTAGTTTCACCCTCTCTAGGACAAACTTGTTGGTTCTTCTAGCAGTCCATGGTATATTCAGTATTCTTTTCCAGCACTACAGGTCCAAGGCATCAATTTTATCATCTCTAGTCATGGTCCATATTTCCAATGTATAACAAGTAATTGCAAAGACCATGGCTTGGATCTAAGCTCACCTTAGTCTCCAGACTGACATCAATGCTCTTCAGTACTTTGGAGAGGTCTCTGACAGCACACTTTCCCAATGCAATTCATCTTTTTATTTCCTGGCTCCTAGTACCAAGGGTGTTGATGATAACGCCGAGCAAATTAAACCTTTTAGCACTCTCAGTCTCTGCACCATCCATCCTCATGTTGCCAATAGGCCTAGTATAGATTGCATAAATTAGAGTGATACAAATCAATAGCCTTTATGAATATAAATAGTAACTTGTTCAAAGATATTTTGTATATACCAGTATGATTAAAATTTTAACTTAAGGAAGTCAAGATAAACTTAGCAAGCCATGTAATATTTACATAAAGAAAATTTCAGAAAGTTTACCAAGGGCTACAAAAGGAAACTTAAAATGTGACTGAACATCATGAAAATTTCAAAATTCTTTCTAAAATATGTATGTAGAAGCTGTTGTTATTATTAGGAGCCATCCATCCAGTCAACAACAACTTATAACAACTCTATGCGGAACAGATTTGAACCTTGCCCTATCATGGATATGCCAAGCCCATTGTTCCAGTAATTGTGGCAATCTTTTGTTTCCCTTTGAATAATTTTACTTTTATTTATTTTATTATAAAATATAGTGTAGGTTGTGTTTAAAAACCTCCTTCCAAGTGTTGGCTATGTTCTTTATTCTCTCACTGAGAAAAGAAATTCCAGTGTGATGGGAATGAATTTCAGAGATACACTTTGAAGATAAATTTACAAATTTGAGCTTCCTTTGGAATATAAAAAATTTACAATCTTTTCAATATTCCTTTTGTATACTACAGTGGCTTGGGTGCCTCCTCTTTTTTTCTGAGTCTCTCTGGCATATCTATCTTGTAGAGAGTTTTCTTCTCTTTCTATAATCCTCCATCCTTCCCAGTATGATGTCTTTTTACTAAGGAGTGGCCCCTCCTGTCACCATGCCCAAATTATGAGAGACCAAGCATATATTTTATAAATATATTCAATATATATTGTTGCTATTTATTTATTAAAATGCTGTTATTTTTGTTGTTGATTGTGGTTGTGTCAAGCTTGACTCATAGCGACCCTATGAACAAAAGACCTGAAGCCTTTCTATAACTATCAACATTTATCAAAGTTCATAGAGTTTCCAGAAGTATGTTGTTTAGGAAGTGGATGCCACTCCTGCTTCCAAATAAACTATAAAGCAGGATTTCAAATGGGTTTTTTTCTGGTTTGATTCCTTGCTGAGAAATTGCATTTTCATTCTAAATATATTTGTCTCCTATACTTCGTCTGACATACTTTGGACATGTTGCCAGGAGGGACGGGTCCTTGGAGAGGGACATCATGCTTGGGAGGGTGGAGGGACAGCGCAGGAGGGGAAGACCCGCTATGAGATGGATTGATTCGGTGACGGGGGTAATCGGGATGGGTGTGTCAGAGGCAGTGTGGTTGGCGCAGGATAGAGCAGGGTTTAGGGCTGTTGTGCATAGGGTCGCTATGAGTCGAAAACGACTCGACGGCACATAACAACAACAACAACATACAAATCATCTAGGGATCTTATTAAAATGTGGATTTTGATTCAGAATATCTGGGGTGGAAATAAAAATTTTCACCAAAAGGTCAAATCAGAGTCAACCAGTGCAAAGCCTTGAATAAGACCTTGGTGATTAAAATAACATGATTCCAGTGCATAAATACACAAGTAAAATAATACATCAAAAAATGATTCCATAAAAGTCTTAAATACATACAGAGACTAAATATATGGTTAAGATAACAATTGAAAACCATAACTGCTACCCAAGCAGATATATACACACCCATGTTTATTGTGGCTTTGTTCATAATAGCAAAGAGCTGAAAACAAGTCAAGTGCCCATCAACAAACGAATGGATAGAGACGTTCTGGTATAGTCACACAATGGAATACTATGCAGCACTGAAAAACAAGGAATTCATGAAATATTATGCTAAGTGGATGACCTAGAGGACATTATGCTGAATGAAATATCTCAGTCACAAAAGAACAAATATTGCATAGGGCCACTACTGTAAAACAGGACTGATATTGGGGTTGAGGGAAGATAGAGAAGGGGATGAATGATGTATACTGCATTGCAACAAATGAGGGAGAAAACTGTTTAAAAAAGGATATATGATTAGGTTTTATTGTCATGTCAGGAGTCCAGAATGAAGGCTGCGCAGTGCAGGGGGTAGGATTGCATAGCAATGAAGAGTCTTTCTTTTACTTATCAAGGAGAAAAGTGAATTGGTGAGGAGGGGGTGGGCAAGAAGAAAAGTGCAACAATGAATGACTGGAAACCCTAAGTCTCTGTAAACATTCATTAAAATTAATAAAAAAATATATTAATAAAAATATGACAATTGAAATAAATGAGGATCAGACAGATTATTTAATAAATAGTGCTGAAACTGCTAAGATGCTGTTTAAAAAAAATTGACAACCACACCCTACTATTCATGAGGATAAATGCCAAATGACTCAGATTTAATTGTGAAAAATAAAACCATAAAATACTTTGGAAACATTGGAAAATGCTTTTGTAACCCTGAAACAACAATGATTCAAAGCCAATAAATCATAAATAAAATTCTGGAAAGTTTATTGCCTAAAACTTTTTAAAAATTCTGTTAAAAAAGTAAAAAAAAAAAACAAACAACAAAACCAAAGCGTAATGATAAAGTGAAAAAGATCAGAAACTCATTACACTAAAGCTCAATACAATATATTTCTCATAAAGAAAAAGCTCACAAGATACCGATGATTGAAAGACACAGTTTCAGAAAAGGAAATCACAAAATGTGTTTTATGGAAAAAGAAAAACAAAACCTCATTGAGGGGAAAAAAATCGCAAAACTAGTAAAAAGAAAAGAAATAAGAATTAAAACCCACTTGCATGTTTATGTTCTAGCTTTTGCCTGATTTGATAGGAGAAGATGCACTCTCTTATTAATGCAGTGGAAAAGTGTACATGCCTTGTGAGGACGCCAACAATCAAAATAGAGGAAAATTTTAGTCCATCAATTATACTTCTAAAAACACAGCCTAACGAAACATTTTTATAGTTATGTGCATGCTCATTCATGTACATGCACACACAGTCCCTGGATTGTATAATTTAGAATTGGATGACTTCTTTGGCTATCGATCAACTGACTGATGGTTTCAATTTATCCAGAATGTTCTCAGAAGTAAAGCATAATGCTCTACTCCCAAAATATCACAGTCATTGAAAACATATATTGTGGTTAGATGGCTCTTAAAAATGACTTTCCTAGCCATTGTCTTTCTTCACATGGCTGTGTGGGGACTATGATAATCAATGATAGGATGGAGGTGAAAAGCACCTTTTTGGTGGGAACATTCAAATAGTCCATGGAGACTATAACAAGAGGTTTGGTCAAGCTTGCTATCCCTCAAGGCTTACAATGAGAAGATTTAGCAGCAGAAAATGGCAGTCTTGCTACTAGCAAGGAAAAGATGAGTGTGCAGTGCATGTCCATTTGACCAGAGATTCTTGTACAAATCAGAGAGTGAACTAGAGGACAGGAACAGCAAAAGCAGTGGAAAAAAGAGACCATCATGAGAAAGCTGACCTAGGATCACCACCCCACCGAGTCAGACCACAGCCAAGGTCCTTCCCTCAACTCAGAATTACTGAAGGATTGGAGGGATAGGAGGAGGATAGAAGGAGGTACTATACAATTGAGGTGATTGTTGTTAGTTACCGTTGTGGACTCTCAGCTATGACTCATAGTATCAAAATTAGCAGGACTAAAATAGCTTTGTAATACTAGCTCAGAGCTTCAAGGACAAAGGTCAAAGGGACTTCACACTTGACAAGCTGTCCAACTTTAATTGTATGTGAACTGTTGTTCTTGTTAAGTACCTCTGAGGAACAACCCAGTCATCCAGTCATAGCTGATCCTCCAACCGTTTTTCAGAGGCAGTAAATCTTATGGGAGGAGATTGCCTATCTTTTTCCTGTGGAACAGCTACTAGATTTGAACCATATTTGAGTTGTCAGAACAACACTTACCAGTAAGTCACCAGAGCTCCCCACACAAGCTGCTATTTTCATAATAATATTATATATCAATATAATAATATTATGTAATAGCAAATAATAATAAAATTTAAAATAAATCATAATAACATTTCCTAATAATGAGTATTGTCTGTGAATGCTGTGTGGTCATTGCAATAGATTATCAGATCCAGTGCTAGAACAATGTGAGTGAGCCCTTGGAACGCTGGTCAACTTTGGAGTTGCTAGGAGTAGGTGTGTGAGCTTAGGGGTTTATCTGATCTCATAGGAAGCTGTTTTGTGTTGTGGGTGAAGACTGTTCTTCCTTATGGAGTTAGTGAAGGCTAGACCTGGCCAAACCCACACCACCTGCACTGTTTTGTAAAACCTAGTAGAGTAGTCTTAATATGAAAGATACAAGGTTGTCATGAATTGGTATCAACTTAACAGCAACTTTGTTTTTTAATTCATTATAAATTTTTCAGTATAGTAAAATATATTAAAGAAAACCCCAAGTGTTCATCAAACTGACATTCATTACTCCTCACTAATTTGGTGAGATCTCTGACTACAGACTTTCCCAATTAAATACATTTTCTGTTCTCCTAATTATTGGTACCAACATGATTGTGGAAACAGGTAAGACAAAGTGGTTGACAGTTTCTGTTTTTTCTTTGTGTTTCGTGATGTTGCCTATCAGTTCAGTGGTGAGATTTTTTGTTTCTTTGATGTTAAGACGTAATCCTTATTGAAGGCTGATTCAGACCATGGACTTTCCAATCATGTTCTATGCATCTGAAACCTGGACAGTGAATAAGGATGACAGGAGAATTTCTGCCTTTGAGCTGTGGTTTTAGAGAAAAGTACTGAATATCCCATGAACTGTCAAAATAACAAACAAATATGCCCTGAAGAAAGTATACCAGAGGACACCTAGAAGCAAAGATGACAAAGCTTGGTCTCACATATTTTGAGTATGCTGTTAGGAGAGGATATTTCTTGGTGATGGGCATTATGCTTGGAATGGTAAAATTAGTGGAAGAAAGGAAGGCCCTCAATCTGATGGAATAACACATTGGCTTCTGCAATGGGCTCAAATATGTCAGAAATGATCAGAATGGCAGAGGATAGGACAGAGCTCAGATCTGTTGTTTATGTGTTCACCTTAAGTCATACTCGACTCAATGGCACCCAACAACAACAATAATGACAACTGTTCATCAACAATTAAGAAAACTAAATGTATAATAATTCACTCATAAAATTCTACAGCTATTTTGAGTAATATTTCACGAGTTCCTTGTTTTTCAGTGCTGCATAGTATTCCATTATGTGAATATGCCAGTGCTTCTCTATCCATTCATTTGTTGAGGACATTATGCTGAGTGAAATATCTCTGTCAAAAAAGGACAAACATTGCATAGTGCCACTGCTGTAGAATGGGACTGACAAAGGGATTGGGGGGAATACTGAGAAATACGGGATAAATTATGTACACTGCATATGATTAGGTATTATCATCATGACATGAGTCCAGAACAAAGGCTGCACAGTGAAGTGGACTTGAAGGGAAGGCTTATATGACAATGAAAGAATTTTTCTTTTACTTTACAAAGAGAAGAACAAACTGGAGGGGAGTGGTGTGCAGTGAGAAAAGTGCAACAATGAATGAATGGAAATCCAAAATCTCTAAATTTTCATTAAAATGAAGAAGAAGAAGGAGGAGGAGGAGGAGGAGGAGGAGGAAGGGAATAAAAGAGAAATAATTCTGCATCTATTAAATGATAAAGACTGCCTTGGCTTTGACATGAAAAATGAAAAGAAGGAAATTCTTTGCCATTGAGTCAATTAGAACTAAGACAGATTGGAAAGATTTCCAAGAAAGTTGGCACCAGGCAGTGTGTAAAAGGCCTGGAATTAGCTAGTTTGTCTTAAAGCTTATTGGTTCAAGTCTTGCTTCTATCCGGCAGAACATAGGAATAAAGTCCTGGTGATATACTTGTAAAAAATCAGCTGGGAAGCAGTTTTACTTTCAGAAATGTGAAATTGTCTAAATTGTAATGAAGTTAATGGCAACTAAAAATGGCACCCTGGTGACTTGGGGTGTTTTGCACTGAGCTCTTAATCAAAAGGTTGACAGTTCCAACCCAAAAGACGAAGATGAGGCAGCTTGCTCCTGTAATGATTTAAAACTTGGAAACTTGATGGAGAGTCACTAGGAGTCACAATTGACTCAACAGCATGATTTTTCCCCTTCTAGGTTTAGGGCACAGGACCTTCCATGATACGTCATGATGTCCAGGTCTATGAGGGTGGATGAGCACTCTCAGTTTAACCCCTTTATGCCTGAAAACAAATGGGAATTAAACATTCTTATGTATGCACATATGCATAGACATTCTTCAGAAGGATATATAAGAAAGCAACAATAATTGGTATCTGGTAGAGTATGGAACTGTATAGAAAGAGCACTGAGATTTAAAAGTAGTGTTTCAGTCTATGCATACTTTAACATTTTTTTACCTATGTGAGTTTAATATCAATTAAAAAATGAAATAAATTAAGATTTGTACACAGAAATAAACATTCTTTTTTGGTTACCAAGAATAGAAAGGAAAGGAGAGGAAAGAATTAGCTTGATAAGTTGTTGAGGTTGTTAGGCGCATTCAAACCAACGATGACACTTAGCTAACTGCAGGGCTGAGCCTCGCACTATCCTGCATCATCTTCTGCATCTCTAATAGACTTGAGCCCATTGCTAGAGTCACTGTGTCAACCACCTGGTTGAAGGTATCCCTCTCTCTCTCTGACCTGTCCAAGCATGATGTCTTTTTCCAAGGACTGGCCCCTTCTGGCAATGTCCCCTAATTATGTGAGATAAAGTTTCAGCCTTCTAAGGAGCAGACTGGTAAGAGAAATGAACAAAATTTGGTGAAGAGACAGACTATTGTGGCTATTGTTAGGTGCCACTGAGTTGAGTAGGACTCATAGAACTCATAGATTTTATGAACAAAACAGCTGAATCCTGTCTTCTCCTGAGCCAACCCACAATCTCTGACACACTCAAATCCATTGCTGCAGTCTCTGTGTCAATTCACCAGGTTGAGTTTCTTCCCCACCTATGCCACCACTCCATATTTCCAAGCATAATGCCCACCTCCAAGGAATAGCCTCTCCTAGAAACATGCCCAGATTATATGAGAGATGCATATTATATTATCTGAGATATATACTTTTGCCTCCAAACAGTACTCTGGCTTCATCTTCTCCAATTCATATCTGTTTGTTCTTTTCAGTCCATGGGATAATCAGTACCCTCCTCCATTGTCCTTACTGTCCAGCTCTCAGATGCATAGTAAGTAATTGAAAAGACCATAACCTGAATCAGGGTCACCTTTGTCTTTGAACTAACATCTTTGTTCCTCAGTAATTTGGATAGGTCCCTGACTGCACTTCCCCAGTGTTCTACATCTCTTGATCTCCTAACTGCTGGTATCAAGTGTAGTGATTGTGGATCCAAGTAAGGTGCAGTTATTGAAAGTTCCATTTTTTCTCCCTCATGATGTCACCTAGTGGTTCAGTGGTAAGATGTTTTTGTTTTCTTGACATTGAGATAAAAATCTATATTGAATGCTGCTCTGTTTGATATTCTGCAACAAGTGTTTCAAGTTTCCCTCACTTTCAACAAATAAGGTGTGTCACCTGCATACTGAAGGTTATTGCTGAATCTTCCAATCCAGATGCTACACTCTTCTCTATAGAGTCCAGTTTCTTGAATGATTTGCTCAGCATACAAATTTAATAGATATGAAGAAAGGACACAACCCTGAAGCACATCCTTCCTGTTTTTAAGCCATTCTGTGTTCCCTTGCTTTGCACAATAGCTTCTTCATCTAGATACAGGTCTCACATGAGCACAATTAAGTGTTCCGGAATTCCCATTCTTCTCAATGTTAGCCATAATTTGTTATGATGATGATGTTGTTGTTGTTGTTATGTGCCATCAGGTTGCCCATAGTAACCCATAATGACCTTATGTGAAGCCATTCTGAACCCAGCCGTGTTCTGAGCCAGGCTCACTATTTCGGACACACCAACCCCCATTGCCTCAGTTACTGGTATCAATCCATCTCATCGGGAGTCTTCCTCTCCTGCGCTGTCCATCCACCGTTCCAAGTATGATGTCCTTCTCCAAGGGTCGGTCTCTCCTGGCCAGTCTTCAAAATCCTAGCCTCCAAGTAGAAACATGGTTTCACTCTCTCCAAGACAGACTTAGATGTTTTCTTGGCAGGCCATGATATGTTCAAGACTCTCCTCCAGCACCACAACTCAAAGGCATTGATTCTTCTTCTGTCATCCTTAGTCACTGTGCTATACACAGTCAAATGCCTTTGGATACTCAATAAAGCCTTGTTAGACATTCTTCTGGTATTCTTTGTTCTCAGCCAGGATTCATTTGATGTCAGCAATGATATCTCTGGTGCTGCGGCATCTTCTGAATCCAGCTTGACCATCTGAAAGTTCACAATCTATATACTTGCCTAGACATCGTTGAATGATTTTCAACAGTATTTTACTAGGATGTGATATTAATGATATTGTTCTATTGTTGAACCACCTTTCTTGAGAATGGGAATAAATATGGATTTCTTCTGATCAGTCAGACAGGCAGCTTTCCTCTGAAAGTCCTGGCAATGACTAATGAGCACATCCAGGGCTTCATTAGTCGTTGGAAACATGTCACTTAGTATCCTATTTATTCCTGGGCCTTATTTTGCTAATTCCTTCATTGTAGGTTGAACTCCTTACTTCTTTACCATTGGGACTTGATCATAAGGTATTTCCTGAAATATTTCAGTGTTGGTCAGTTCTTTTTGGTATAGTGAGTCTGTATATTCCCTCCACATTCTTTTGATGTTTACTGGATCATTCAAGATTTTGCCCATAGCATCTCTCAGTGTTACAACCCAGGGGTTGTATTTGTTGTTCACCCAGGGGTTGTATTTGTTGTTCAGTTCTTTCCACTTGAAAAATGTTGAACGAGTTCTTCCCTTCTTATTCTCCAACTCTAGGTCTCTACATATTCCATTATAATAGTTTTCTCTATCTTCTCTAGCTGCCCTTCAATACTTCTTTCCTTTACTTGACTACTTGACACTCTAGTACAATATTCAAAGTCCATTTTGGTTTTTCCTTTGTCCTCTGTCTTTGTATCCACCTTTAGCTCTCTTCATGGATCCTATTCTTGATGTCTTCCCACAACTCATCTGGTCTTTGATCATTGTTGTTCAATGCTTCAAACCTATTCTTAAGATGACTTTTAAATTCAGATGGGATAAACTCAACATCATATTTTGATTCTCATGGACTTGTTTTAATTTTCTTCAGCCTCAGTTTGAACTGGCACATGAGTAACTGATAGTCTGTTCCACAGTCAGCACCTGGCCTGGTTTTGACTAGGAACATTGAGTTTCTCCAGTGATTCGTTCTACAAATGTATTCAGTCTGATTCTTATGCCATCTATCAGATGAGGTCCATGTTTAAAGTCACCGTTTGCGTTTTCTATAAAATGTATTCATGATTAATAAATCATTAAACCTACAAAATTAAATTCTTCCATTTCACGCCTCATTTCTGTCACCAAGTCTGTACTCTTACCCTTTCTTCTTTGCTATTTCTAACTTTTGCATTCCAGTCACCAATTATCATCAATACAGCTTTACTGAATGTTTGTTCAATTTCAGACTGCAAAAGTTGATACAAATCTTCAATCTCCTCCTCTTTGGCATTAGGTATGTATATTTTAATAGTATTTTGGTGCATGTATTTGAAGAGAAAGGTAATATACATAATAAAGAATGGTCAGTAGTATATCACTAAAGAAAGGAGCACAAGAGTAATAAGCAAAAAAAGGAAATACTATTACAGACACAATCTGGCATGATCAATAATAGATAGTAATTGAACAGGTATGTATAGGCAAAATGAGATTTACAGCTACAGCAGAGCTCTGGTGGCCTAGTGTTAAGAACCTGTACTGCAATCATGAGATTTAGCTACACTCTTATTGGTTAGAAAGATGACATTTCCAAGTATGGAGAAATGATTAAAGTTGTCAATGATTTCATCTTGCTTGGGTCAATAATCAATACCCTGGGTACCAGCAGTCAGGAGATCAAGAAAATTGTTGTGTTGAGCAAGTTCACTATCATGGACTTCTCCAAAATATTGAAGAACAATGTCAGTCTGCAGACTAAGATCTGCCTGATTTAGGCCATGGTGTTTTCAGTGACTTGCTACACATTGTGAGAACTGGATAACATGTAAGGATGACAGAAGAAGAACTGATGCCTTTAAGTTGTGGCGTTGGAGAAGAGTTTTGAAGATCCCATGAACTGCCAAAAGAACAAATAGATAAGTCTTGGGGAAAGTACAGCCAGAGAGCTCTTTGGAGGCAAAGATGTTAAAGCTTCATTTCTGATACTTTAGACACTTTACTAGGATAGGCTATTTCTTGAAAAGAAACATACACTGATGTATGATGAAAGGTGCAGAATCAGCCAAAAAGAGAAGGACCCTAATGAGATGGATTGACACAGTGACTGTACCAATATGCTTAAATGTGTCAGAGATTATGAGGATGACACAGGATAGAGTAGAATTTGGGAAAATAACCCATAGGGTCACTATAAATAGCACTCAGCTTGATAGCACCTCACAACAAAAACATCTGTTATAGGCTATAAATAGATTAATGTATATAATAGAGAAAGGAGTTATGGAGGTATCGTGTGAATCATGTTGGGAAGCTAATAAAAAACATGCATATCCATGTAGGGTTGTATCCTCCAACAACTACTTTGGAGAAAGATAGTCTCCTTCTATTGGGACTCACGGCCTTGAAACTTGATGGGGGGCGGTCACTATGAGTCAGAACTCTATGGCAGCCAAGTTTAAGTTTGCAGTTGGGTTTGAATTATTTTGAGGGTTTATGCGATAGAGCAAGCAGTGGGCACACATGTAAACTTCTTAGTCGTAAAAAAACACCTGGAGAAAATGAATTACTGAGCTTGGGAGTTCAGAAACAATTTTCAGGGACTTTAGGGTCAATCGCACAAAACAATCCACAAAGATCCATTCTCCATCCTGCTGTGGTGAGTAGTAGGTGGAGTCTTAAAAGCTTATAAGCATCTATTGAAGGTGCAGCGTTTTCTCTTCCTCCATCCGGAGCAAAGAAAATCAAAGAAATCAAGATAATTTGTTCAAAAGACTAATGAAAACATGAGCTTGAGTCTCCAAGACTCTAAGATCAAAAGAAATAGACAGTTATCCGTTCTAAAAGGAGTCATAGCAATAGATCTTGATACAGTGGGAAGAAAATGTGGAACAGAACTCAAAGAGTCATAAAAAACACAAGGCTGACTTGTCCAATAGAGACAGAAAGATCTTTCTTTAGTCACTCTTCAAACCTAGAACTAAAATTACCCCATGACTCAACTTTCAGTCAAACAATAGCTTTATAAGGTAATCAATAACACCAGGGGGGAAACACTAGCATTCCTTGAAGCCATCAATTACATAAGATCACAAGGGCAGCATTTACCCAGAAAGAAAGCTTAGAAGGCTGGAAAGGGTAAAGAATTAGGACAAGCAGAAATGGGCCACACAGGGAGGGAGTGGGAAAGTGCTATCACAAAATGAGGTTGTGATTAATGTCAAGAAATAGAAATATTGTGAATTATTGAAGAGAAATCTAGTTTGCCCTTTAAATTTTCATTTAAGTGACTCTAAAGAGTTTATTAAAAAAAACAAACACAAAAAGATCAAATGCGTCAGAGATGAAAAGCAATCTGGTGGTGGGTGGGGGGAAATGTGGCTCTTTTCCTATATGAAGAGCAATATATCTAAGTAATATAGACAGTTGACTAGCTTGAAAATTTTCTTATAAAATGCATTTTTCTTATAACCCCTGCCAGCCAGCTTTTGGGATAATGAATGCATGCAGTGCACTGCCCTTTGAGAGCAAAACTTTTCCAGTAGCTCTGTCCTGCACAAAGTGAACATGTCTCAATTGCCTTTAAATTTCTAAATCGCCCAGACAGTCTCAGCATAGCCGCGTAAACCTACTGTCTGAAATAAAATAGACCGAACTCAAATCAAATCAGCTTGTGGTGACTGAATGTTCACCTTAAATTGAAAAGGCATTCAAAGTCACAGAGCCTGTTCTTGTTGATACTATTCATGCTTATTGCAATGAGTCTCTGCTAAACACTTTGAGATTTAGAAAAATTCTCCACATAACAGATTTACTGACACATTCGTATTTTTCCAAAAATGCTTCTTTTCTCACTCTTTTAGGACAGTAGAGAGAAATGGGAAGTAATAGAAAGAATAGGAATAGCACTCAGTGTAGCACATCCGTCCAAGTGTGTGAAGTGTGTGTGTGTGTGTGTGTGTGTGTGTGTGTGTGTGTGTGAGAGAGAGAGAGAATACATTTTTTTGCTGTTGCTTTTGCTTTATTTCTGGTAATCCAATTTAGTAATTATGACTTGAATGGCCTTCAGTATGTTTAGTTGGGAGATCCAGACATCAAGAAATATATTGTTGTTGTTAGGTGCTGTGGAGTTGAGTATGACCCATAGTGACCCTATGAACAGCAAATCTGGACCCTGTCCTTTCCTTACCATCCTCCCAAGCTCTGACACACTTAAGTCAATTGCTGCAGTCACTGTGTCAAGCCACTTGGTTAAACATCTTCCTCTCTTTGCCCTTAGAGATTAGTGAAGAATCAAGCCTTACCCTCAAGGAGTAGTGAAGCTCACACAAATTCAAAGGAAGCTATTATCACAGTTCTAGATATTGTTAGGTTTCATTTAGTTACATTGTCTGAGGTGGCACAGGCGGGGATGTAAGAGAACTTAAAATCCGATGGCTGGCCTAAGAGGCAGCTTTAGGAAGAAAGATTATGTGAAGATGCTAAGTGGAAGTTCAGCCTAGGCAGCCCAGGATAACACAAGTGTCATGAGCGCAATATTTCAAGCCGTAGTAAAAACATGTCACGTTCAGCAGTCAGATCTGAGCAGGTGGAGTACGGGCAGAGGAAAGAAGGAAAAGACACTGTTTGGATGTCAGTCTTGGTAATCTGTGAGTAATGAAGTTTTGAAAGGAGTTCATTTCTAGACATCTGTTTCTTAGATGGGTTGCCACCAGAGAAAAGTGGCAATGTCTTGGTGAACATTGTAGACTTGGAAGACCCACTGAAGGGTCAACTACAAGTTGGTTCTGACTGGTTGGCAATGAGTTTGAGAGCTCTGGTGGTTTAATGAGAAGGAATTGTATTAACAACACAAAGGCAGATGGTTTGGATACACCAGCCTCTGTGCCTTCAACAGGTAGTGGGGAGATCCAAATGGGCAGATGAGGGTGTTGATTCACTGGCCAAGGCAAAGTAGACTTCTATTCTAGAGGGACTGCTAACAAGCAAATTTTCATGCTGACTGGCACAATACCAGGCAAAAATCAGTTACAAGGATAATGGCTCAGATTGAGAAGAACAAGACCATTATGCAGAGTGTTCTGATCAGGGGCTTTCCAAACTCTCTTGTTTAAAGGTCCGGATTGATTACAAGAAGTCGGGTGAGCAGAGTAGTTCAAATGACCCAAGTGGGAGATAGGAAGAAAGGAAAAATCTGGCAAACAAGGTAGAACCAGAAAATAACAATTTCAACCAGAAAAAGCCATGGCTCTTTATTTGAAAGCTTGGTATCTGTAGATAGTGTAGACTCCTAATTTAAAAAAAAAAAAAAAGGCTCTCTTGTAAACACCGATGCTGTTATTGTTGTTGGGTACTACCAAGTTGAAACTGACTCATAACTGACCCTCTAATGGGCTTTCAAAGACAGTAAATCACTCTGGTGGAGACTGTCCATCCTTCCCCAGCAAAGCATCTGGCGGATTTGAACCAAGTGCTTTTGGGATTACAGTACAGCTTCCAAACTAAGCCTCATTCTTCATAGAGTCCAGCTTCTCAATTAATCTGTTCAGCATACAGATTGATGATTCACACAGTCAAATGTCTCTGCATAGTCAATAAAACACATATAGGCCTTCTTCTGGTATACTCTACATTCAACCAGGATTCATCTGACATCAGTGATGAGATCCCTGGTGCCATGGCCTTTTTGAAATCCAGCTTGAACTTCTAGCAATTCTCTATTTACAATTCTAGTGTTCTTGAATCATCTTCAACAGTATTTTAGTTGTTGTTGTTGTGTACTGTCGCTTTAGAACCAACCTATAGCTGACCCTCTGGCAGATTTTCAGAGACAGTTATTATCATAGGCGGAGATTGCCCATCCTTCTCCCATGGAGCAGCTGGTAGACCTCAGGATTGCAGCACAGCTTCTTGCCACTATGATATTCATGATTTTTTTAAAAATAATTTCCACATTCTGGTAGATCACCCTTATTAGTAATGGGAACAAATTTTAATCTTTCCAAACTGTTGGCCAAGAAGCTGTTCTCCATATTTTCTGGCATAAACTGGTTTAGGGATTCATCTGTTAGTTAAAGCATATCATTTGGTATTCCATCAGTTCCTGATACCTTTTTTTTTTTTTTTTTTGGTCAATGCCTCTTTTTTATTAATTTTAATGGAAGTTTACAAAGACTTAGGGCTTCCATTCATTCAGTGCCTCCAGCAGTTTGAACTTCTTCCTTCATTACCATTGAATTTTTATTATATGATACTTCTTGAAATATTTCAGTGTTGGTCAATTTTTTTTTGGTACACTGGAGTGTCAGTGAAAGAGAGGAAGACCCTTGATTAGATAGACTGACACAGTCAGTGACTGTAGCAATGGGCTCACATTTGCCAGTGATGATCAGGATGGCATAGGATAGGACAAGGTTCAGATCTTTTGCTCATAGAGTTGCTTTGAATCACACTCCACACAACGGCATCTAACAACGACACACATTTTTAGCAGTATGAAGATTTTCTTATGTGCTGTCCCTCCGCCCTTCCAAACATGATGTCCTTCTCCTGGACATGTGTTCGAATTATATGAGATGGAGCTTCAAAATCCTTACCTACAAGGAGAAACTTGATTCTACCCTTTCCAAGACAGACCTATTTGTATTCTTGGTGGTCCATGGAATGTTCAAGACTTCTCTCCAGCACCACAACTCAAAGGCATCGATTCTTCTTCTATCACCCTTAATCTTTGTCTAGCTCTCTGATGCATAGCAAGTAATCGCGAAGAACATGGCCTGAATCAGGTACACCTTAGTCACTTGTCTGACGTAATTGTGTCTCAATATTAAGTAATGTGAAGAATAATAGAATGAAAGATTATATATATCTTAGAGAGGGTGCAGCTGGAGTGTTTTTTTGGAGGCAAGAATGATGAGGTTTCATCTCATATACTTAGGGCTTGGTGCTAGGAGATGCTATTCCTAGGAGAAGGACATGATGCTGGAAATGCTGTAGGGTTGGAGAAGGAGACGAAGACCCTCAACCAGGTGTATTAACATGTATTAACTGCTGCAATGGGCTTTTGTGTGTCAAGATCCTCTTGTAAGGATGGCACAGGATAGAACAGGGTTCAGATCTTTTGTTCATAGGGTCGCTGTGAGTCTTAATTGGCTTGAAGACACATGACAACAGAAACTATTGATGATGATAATAATAATAATAATAATAATAAAAAGAGGTTTAAATGGACAGGAGTTGAGCAATGGTTATTAGAATTAAGTTTTGGGATTTTATTTATAATTAGCATGTTTTCATGAGTTTAATTGTGTCTGTCTTCTCAAATTATACAATTTGGTATTTATGTAATATTCTAATTGGGCAGTTAAATTATGATCCCTCATATTCTAGTGAATAAATTCTTTGCAGAAAGATTAAGAACTATTATCTTGGAACAATTTTGATTTGACTTAAGAGGTATTTATTTCCCTTTGTGAGGCCTGCAACATTTTTTAAATTACAAGAGATAAAAGTAGAATTGAACAGAGAATAAGGAACTCTGGGAATAAGAGACCGAAAAAGAAGAGTCAAGAGCGGGTATTATCTTGTGTTGCCAGGTCCCTGCACTAAGAATCTCCTCAACACAGGGAATGCCAAAGGTAGATGGAGATCTTCAAAGAACACTAGGCATTTGATATTGAAAGGAAACGAACTTTTTCAGAAGCTAACAGAGAGAAAAAGCTCTTCCTTAGAGCCAATGCATGTTAAACTGGGGGGAAAGATAAAATCTCATGAACAGTACTTTTGTAATTGCTATCATTAAATCTACATTTTTACTTCTCCCTCTCCAAAACAATAATGAAATCCAAATGTATCTGTACAAATTGAATTATGATCTTTTCTTCTTTTTCTGTTTTTTTTTTATCTTTTCTTCTTAAAATAAATTTATGTGTGTGTGAGAAGAGAGAGTGGATGGTACAGAACAAGATTTTATTTTGTCATATATTAGGTCACAATGAGCAGGAATCAACTAGATTATATGAACTACATTTCCCATTTTTATTCTTAAAAATAGCAATCAAAATAGCAAAGGCAGATTTATAGTCACTTCTGAAGGAGAGGGTCATTTTGGAACCTCACAAGAACACATCTTCAGAAATCTAGTTAAACTGCGGTTGCTCGTCAGGTAGCATCATTCCTGCATTTTCTCAATCAGTTCTTCCTTACATTTGCCTTTCTTTTTTCCAACTTGCCGAGATTTGGCTTTACGTTCAAGCATTTTTTCCTGGATCTTTCTCAAGTTTCAGTCTGGTGATAACCATCTTCCGTGGGTGAATGCCCACATGCACCGTTGGACCATATCCCTTCTCAAGCTGCATTCTTTCGATGTAGATGACATGCTTCTTTCTGTACACCTGGACCAACTTGCCAATTTGCTGACCTTTGTAATGTCCTTGCACCACCTGGACCTCGTCATCCTTGTGGATGGGCATGGAGCTCGCGTTGTACTTCTGCCGCAGCTCCTTGGACAGAGAGGTAGACATGATCTTCCTGCGCACATGTAAGGGGCCATTGAAGTGGCATTTGAGGTTCTTGCTGTGGTCCCAAGTGGCAAAAGGGTTGAATTTCATGGTGACAGCTGTCCGGAAGCGCCAGACTCTCCACTCGCCGATATGAACTATTTCTTAACAATGAAATTTTGTTGGATCCCCCCCCCCACCTTTTGAAATAACTTGACTTTTCTTTTTTCCTTTTGATTGGTTTCCATACATTCCTGTTTCATTCATGTACATTGTGTTTTATGTAATCATTCATACATGTTGTATTTTACTTAATCAATTGCCATTGATCTATGCCTGGTATCACCCTGTAGTATTTTCATGTCCCTATTGAATCTTTCCCATACCTTTACCCCCTCCACCCACTAACCTCTGGTATCCCAGTGATTGTCCTCCTTCCTCTTTTCTGCCCTACCCCTTCCTCTCTTTCCCTTCCTCTTGTGAACATTTACACATATCTTGCTCAGATATCCTCCATTTTCACAGTAGTGATGTTATATATTTTTCCCACTGGTTCAGTGGTGGAATTCTCACCTCTCCAGCATGATCCTGGTTGCGCTGTGGGTAAGGAGTTGTGCTGCCATTCAGGATAGTATTTGTCCATTGTGTATAGGGTCAATATTGAACAGGGGGGGCTAAACAGATAACACCTAATATCAAGAATCATTTTATCAATACTTACCAGTCGCCTTCAAGTTGATCTCAATTAATGGGTACCTCATCCATTGTAAAGTAAAACTACATTCCAAAGACTTATCGAGAGCCTTGGGAAAAATCTCAAGGGCTTTCTTCATAAGTACCACTAGTGGATTTGCACAGCCAAGCTTTCAGTCAATCGCCAAACATTTAACCATTTGTGTGAACTAGGGAATTTATAAAACATATTTTTGTTGTGTGGCCTCAAATCAATTCTGACTCACAGCAACACTATCTTACAGAGCATAACTGCCTATAAAGTTTTGTTATGGATTCAATTAATTATCTTAAAATACATATCAAACTGGTTTCACTATGATTCTCAGTATAATGTGATTATCCTCTGTACTATAAACTATGAACTCAGCCACATTAGGATTAAGTTCCTGGAGAAGGTCATCATTCTCAGAAAAATAGATGAGAGAAAAATTTGAAGACTGTTACCAATATAGATTGACAAAGTAACAATAACAATGGATATAAGTATAGCTAATATTGCAAGGATAGTGAATACGATCACTATAACTCATTAACAACACATAATAACAAGGTTAATCCCACCTTGCTAAGGCAGGATTAGAGGTAGTTATGTAAGGAGAAGTCATTCTCTATGAGTTGATCTAAGATGTGATCAATCAGTTATGAAGAGATTAGGCTGGAATATTAGATGATGGTCTGATCTGATTAAAGAGGAGTTTCTTTAGGTTGTGGGATGTACTTTTTATCTCCTGGGAGAGAAAAAGATCTGTGAATTTTTTTTCCTTTACTTTGAAGAGGATTTAATGCCTTTGAGGGGTGGTGCTAGAGAAGAGTCTTGAACACACCATGGTCTGTCAAAAAAAATAAATAGGTCTGTCCTGGAGAGGGTGAAACCAAGTTTCATGTTGGAGGTTAGGATTTTGAAGCTCCGTCTCACATACTTGGATAAAGTGGCCAGAAGGCACCAGTCCTTGCAGTAGGACATCATGCTAAGAAGGGTGGAGGGACAGAGCAGAAGAATGCCCCAGATAGATGAACTGATACAGTAACTGGAGCAATGGAGGTAGGTGTGTCAGAGTCAATGAGACTGGATCAGGACAGGTCAGGCTTCAGAGCTGTTGTACATAGGGTCACTATGAGACACAGGCAACTCAACAGGACATAATCACAAAATAAAAGCTGTGAATTATAATCCATACTAAAGAATATCTCCTTTGGTCTTCTTTAGTAAGCAATTTAAGCCTTAATTTTTAATAAGAAATGTTGCACCCTCTGCAAAAAGCAGGTTGTTGATGAATCTTCTCTCAATCATAATGCTACATTCTTCTTCAAATTGTCCAGCTTCTCCAATTATTTGTGTAAAATACAGATGGAACATATATGAAGAAAATATACAGCCCAGATGCATTCTGTTGTTGTTGAAATGTGCTGTTGAGTAGTTGAGTCATCTGCAAACCTATGTATAGTAGTTCTGAACCTTGCACTGTCTTGAGCCATTCTCACTAATTCTGACACACCAATCCATATTGCCCCAGTTGCTGTATCAATCTATGTCATCCAAGATCTTCCTCCCCTACACTGTGCCTCCACCCTTCCAAGCATGATTTCTTTCTCCAAGGTCTGATCTCTCCTGGCCACATGATAAAGCTTCAAAATCCTAGTCTTCAAGAAGAAACTTGGTTTCACACTCTCCACGGCAGACCTTTCTGTTTTCTTGGTGGTCCATGGTATATTCAAAACTCTCTCTCCAGGACCACAATTCAAAGGCATTAATTCTTCTTGCCATACATGATTTAAAACCATGTAGTGATGAATTTGCTATATTGTAGCACTTGTTTGTCAGTTTGCTGTACTGAGGTAACTTGTAGGTTGCTATGATATTGAAACTATGGCACCTGTATGTCAAATGCTGGGAGGATCACCATTTGTGGACAAACTTTAGTAGAGCTCTCAGATTAAGACAAACTAAGAAGCAGGCTTGGCCACCCTCTTATTAAATGGAAGGTCTTTGAAAGCCCTATGAACAATAAACAAGTACAGATCATTATAGTATTAGCAGTCAAGCCCAGACTGGATGCCAATTAAAATGAGAAGAAACAGCTGCAAACATCTTTTAAAACTTTGGACAAATAATTTCTAGAGTATGAATTTTTGAAAGCTAGAAGCTGTGAAACATGAAATGGAACACATTCTAGGAATTAGTAAAGCAACAAGGATTGGTTTTGACCACTTTAAATCAGACAATAACATGGTACACTATGCCAGGAATGAAAAAAAAAAAGAAGCATGGTATTAAATTTATAATTAAAAAGACAAATTCAAGTTTTATAATGAAGTACAATGTTGTGATACTTTTGTTATAGTGTGCTGTAGGGCCAGAACTGACCCATAGCTGACCCTGCAGTGGATTTTCAGAGGTAGTTAATCTCATGGGAGTAGATTGTTCATCCCTTGCCTTTCTCCCATAGAGCAACTGCTGGCCTTCGGGATTGCAGCACAGCTTCTTGTCACTTGGCCACAATATGCATACAAAGAAGAACTACTAATAAAACTATTATTCCAATATAGGCACAAACAACTAGAGCTAAAGAGAAGGATATTGAAGATTATGATTACCAAATTTTTCTGTCAGAAATTTACCAAACATGCAATCAAGATGTGTCAATCAATGATGGGACAGGAAGTGCATGATGGGCCAGAAAGCACTCGATGAGGCAGGAAGCACACGACTGGATGGCATTGCCTGCACTGTTCCCATAGTTATTTGGAGAAAAAACTGCTGTCTGGCTTGACCATGCAAGACCCCTTAACTCAGTTACTTTAGAGAACAAACAGCTGTGAGGCCTGGCCATGTGGGATCCCTAACTCAGGCAACAGGGAGGTCCTGGGTGCCTCAAAGGAGGTGATAAGGCACTTCCAGAAGGGAACAACAGGCTTTCTCCATGCTCACTCAGGTAATTTGGGGAACAAACTGCTGTCACAAATATATAGATTCTTCACAAAACATTGCTGTACTCTAGCTAATTTTATAGTTATGACAACTTAATATCTACTAAGACTCCCATAATGTCAAGAAAGCAGCAATCCACGTCAGCTATTATGAAGAAAAAAAAAATAACCCTTCTGCTAAAAAAAAGCAGACCCAATGAATACCTCAGAAAGAATCAGAAGAAACATGTTGATATAGAGTTGCTTGATCAACCACAGAAAAAGATGCAAATGTGGGAAGAAACAATGGCAGTCAATAAGAGCAAATACTTCAGAGACAATAATCCAGAAGAAATATATAGATGAGGAGAAACTTGAACAGATATTGATAAAATATAAAAGATGGAAGAAAAAATAGATAAAGAAGTACAAGAAATTTAAAAAAGCATCTGGAAACAATAAAAAAGCATGAAAATGCAATCCAGAATATTAAGACCAAAATGGCAGAAGTGTTCAACATGCTAGCAGAACAAAAAAGTATAACTGAAGAGATAGAATTGAGAGTAACTGAGCTAGAAGGCAAAAGCCTCACTAGAAACCTACTTGAAGAAAAAACAGAGATGAGACATAAAGAAAATGAAGGAAACATTAGAATTGTGTGGGATGACATCAAATGGAATAATATGTGTATGACTGGAATTCCAGAACATGAGAGGGACAGGAAAATCACTGAGAAGATTGTCAAAGAAATATTAGAAAAAACTTCCCAGGTATTTTGAAGCATGGGGAAATTCACATCCGAGAAGCACAGAGAACATCAAGTAGATTAGACCCTAAAAGAAAAACATCAAGACATATCATAGTCAAATTCTCCAAATTAAAAGGTAAAGCTAGAATTGAAAAAGCACACAAGAAAAGCAAAGAGTCACCCACAAAGGGGAAACAATTAGGAAACCAAACCATGCAGCTAGAAAACAATGGGAAGCCACATACAAAAAATTGAGAGAGAACAATTGCCAGCCAATGATACTATATCCAGCAAGGCTCTCTATAAAATTTGAAGGGGAAATTAGATTCTTTTCAGAAAATAAGGACCTTAAGGAATTTGTGAAAACAAGACCAAAACTACAAGAAATTTTAAGTGACGTCCTACACACAGAGACGCCAAAGGAAACTGAATGGACCATAGTAAGCAGAACAAAAGAAAAAGAAACACAGCAAAATGGTAAAAGTAAAACTTGGCCTGACAATAATCACACTTAATGTAAATGGACTAAATGCACCAATTAAGAGGAAAAAAGTAGCAGAATGGATAAAAAAACCAAAGCCCATCAATATGTTGCCTACAAGAGACATCTAAAAAAGGAAGAGAAAGACAGACTCAAAATCAAGGGTTGGAAAAAAATTTACCAAACAAATGGCAACCTCAAAAAATCAGGAGTGACAATATTAAGCACTGATAAAATAGATTTCAGAATGAAAAACACCATCGAAGATAAGGAAGGGCATTACATACTGATTAAAGGCACAATAGATCAAGAAGACCTAACCTTGGTCAACACTTATACACCAAATAATAGACCAGCAAAATACATAAAACAATGGTTAACAGAATTGAAGAGAGAAATAGACTGCACCACAATAGTGGTAGGAGGTTTTAATACACTACTATCATCAAAGGATAAGTTAATTAAAAAAAAATGCAGCAAAGATGCAGAAGGTCTAAACTATACAATCAGACAAATCGACCTTGTGGATGTATTCAGAAAATTGCACCAACTAAAACTCAATTCACTTTCTTCTCCAGTGCACATGGTACATTATGCAGAATTGATCATATACGAGGTCACAAAGGAAGCCTCAACAAATTAAAAAACATTGAAATAATACAAAGTATTTTCTCAGAGCACAATGCCATAAAATTAGAGATTAAAAATTAACCACAGAAGAGTAAAGCTTACAAAACCACCCAGGTGGAACTAAATAATTCTCTGCTAGAACATGACTGGGTTATGAAAGAAATAAAGAATGAAATAAAAAGTTCCTTGAAACAAATGATAATGAAGATACAACTTATCGAAACCCCTGGGACACAGTTAAGGCAGTCGTCAGAGGGCATTTCATAGCGATAAGCCCATAGATACAAAAGGAAGAAAAATTAAGAATCAGTGATCTAACTCAACACCTTCAGCACATAGAAAAAGATCAACAGTCTAATCCTATAGCCTCCAGAAGAAAAGAAATTATAAGGACAAGAGCTGACATCAAGGAGCGAGAAAACAGAAAAACAGTTGAAACCATCAATAAGACCAGGAGCTGGTTTTTTGAAAGGGTAAATAAAATTGAAAAACAGAAAGAAAAGAAAAGACACAGATAACTCAATTAAGAAATGACAGAGGTGACATCACAACAGAACCAGAGGAAAATAAATCAATAATATCAGAATACTATAAAAAGCTATGCTCCGCCCAGGTTTGCTGTGACCTGGTTGCCAGAGAGAGCATGGTGCTATGTATACAGGTGTTGTGGCAGCTTTTGGAGTAGAGTGCTTATTCAAGCTCGTGTTTGACGTGAAAGACTACTCTGCCTCCAGGAACCAGGCAAGCCAGGCTTGGCCTAGGATGTAAGACAGGAGGGGGTTTTATGCCAAATGGGCCTTTGGGCCGTAAATTGTTTTCCTGTCAAACATTCTTCTAGGTGGTACAGCACTGGTCTGTGCATTGCTATACAGAGGTAACTCGTGGTTGCTGTGATGCTGAACACTGGGGCACTGATGTGCCAAACGTGGTAAATGGGTACCCATGGTGGACAGTGTTTGCTGGAGCTTTGCGATTAAAACAAGCCTGGACGCAGGAGCAGCATCCACTTCTGAAATGGCTTGCCTCCGGAAACTCTATGTATGAACAGTGCTCAAGCCTTTCATTCATAGGGTCACTATGAGTTGTCTACAACTCGACAACACCTAACAACAACAACAACAAGGTGATGATAGGTTCTTGATCTGAGATCACTGGTACAGATGAGGGCGTAGCAGTTATGTTTCCTGTGTTCCTCCTTGGATTTCTGAACCAAAGCAAGTGTCCATTCACAGCCTGTGAAAGTGACCTCTTATGTTGAATAATTGTTACAACTAAGTCAGACCAGGATGCTCCAGATTAAAGGCAGTTAGTTGACTGGCCCTGAGGAGATGTGAGGGGAAGAAGAAGGGGGAACAGGCGGGATAGGCACTAGCACAGGTGAATGCCAGGTGGTGAGGGGGAGAAGGGACTAGGCACAAGAACAGGTGTATGCTGTATGGCTTGCTCCAGGTGGGGCTAGCTGTCCAGGTGGGCACGTTGGAAGACCTCACTCAGGTTTGCAGCTGTCCCACTCAGGTTTGACTGTGAGTGGTGTTTCTTACCTGAGTGTGGATGCACAAGGACCTCACTCAGGTTACAGATGTCCTGCTGGTGCTCAGCAAGGCTAGCTTCCGGATGGGCAGTTGTCAGAACCTCACTCAATTTGCAACTGTCCTCCTCGTGCCCAATTGGGCCACCTCTCTGGGTAGGGATGCTTGGGAACCCATGCAACAAAACCTCCCTCAGTTTGTAAATGTTCTGTTGGCACTCTTCAGGGTTACTTGCCCCTGTGGGGACTCCCAGGAACCTCACTCAGGTTGTAGCTGTAAAACTTGTTCCTGGCAGGGCTGGCTTCTGGGTAGTCGTTTGTGAGTATCTCAGTCAGGTTGCAGATGTCCTGAGGGGTTGCGGCAGTGGTGGGTCATGGTGGGGTTAAGGCGGCAATAGGCTAGACTAGTATTTGTAATCAATCTTATTCAAAGTTATTCTTCTATATTGCAAATAACAAAGTGAGGATGAATTGTGTTGCATTCATTGTAAAAAATAACATCAAGCTCTATGCTAAAGACTAAAACTGTCAGTTATAGGATAACTTTAATAAACTTACAAGGAAGAGTTGTTAATATGACTAATATTTAAATTTATAGATAATCCACTAAAAATTATCGTTCAGCCGAAGTAATTGTGTGTATTATGGTTACCAATTACCATTAATCTTGATTGAATTTGAAATCAGTTTCAAACTGCAGAAGACTATGAACTAAGAAAACTAAAGAATGATTCATGTCTTTGAATTGCTATGTCAGTGAAAAATATTGACAATATTATGATGATAGAAATGAGACTGAAAATTGAATGATAGAATTTTGTATGACTGATAGTTTATTAATTGCAAATACTTTTAAAAGAAACATGAATGAGATTCCAGTAGTAAAACATGGTTAAAGAATAAATTGAAGAAGCAGTTGTGAACTACCTGACCTTGGACGTGGCGATCCCAAAATCAAAACGTAAAGTATATAATTCATACTAAAGTATAAATTAAGAATTTATTCTGTACTTGATGGAGAACAAGTTCAATCAGTTCTGTGACACCGGTGTCTGTGTGGAGAATGAGCTTTGAACAAACAAGATCAAATTCCCTTTGAATTGACCTGAAAATTCATTTTTTTATGCACTCAAATTCTACCTTAATTTTAAAATTATGTAAGTGTAATTTTGCCACAGATCTCCATGTCACCATTATATTTATGACATCTTTCCCATTATTTCATGCTTTGATGTTAAGAAAGGGAAGTCAAACAACTTTTTAGTGCTAAAAGTCTGTAAATTATTGAAGACATTTATATCATCTCAAATGGGAATATATTGGCAGAAACGTAATTGTTAGTGCTTCCATTCTGGCACTTGTTTGTTCTTTCCTTTTAACATTTCATAAGCAAAAACTATTATTGTTGTTGTTTGGATGCTGTCAAGACAGAACCAACTTACAGCTCACCCTTAAGTAGATTTTCAGAGGCTTTATATCACACAGCAGGAGATTAACCATCTTTCATCCAGTTATGAATGATTCCTAGTAAGATTCTAAAAAATAGTATTAGAAAAGAGTATTTAGAGAGATCATAAATTCTATATCCTTTTCAAATTTATCAATCATGTTGTTGTCATGTGCCATTGAGTCACTTGCAACTCATAGTGACCCTATGTATAACAACCCTAAATACTGCTATATCCTGTGCCAATCTCTCTGTCTCTGACATACCTACTCCCATTACCACAGTCACTGAATCGATCCATCTCATAGAAGGTCTTCCTCTCCTGTGCTGTCCCTCCACCCTCCCAAGCATGACATCCTTCTTCAAGAATTGTTCTCTCCCCGCAACAGGTCCCAAAGTTTGTCAGATGAAGCTTCAGAATCTTTGAGTCCAAGGAGCAGCCTGGTTAACCCTCTCAAGTAAAACCTGTTTGTTTTCTTAGCAGTCCGTGGTATATTCAATACTCTTCTTCAACACCACAGCTCAAAGGCATCAATTCTCCTTGCATCCTTCCTAGTCCTTGCTCAACTCTCTGATGCATAACAAGTGATTGAAAAGACCATGGCCTGTGTCAGGCACACCTTAATCTCCAGAGTGACATCCTTGCTCTTCAGTACTTTGGAGCGGTCCCTAACATCAGACTTTCCCATCGCAATACGTCTTTTAATTTACTGGTTGCTGGTGCCAAGAGTGTTGACTGTGGAGCCAAGCAAGCTAAAGCTGTTAACAATCTCAATCTCTTCACAATCTGTTCTGATGCTGCCAGTTGGTCCAGTGGTGACAATCTTTGTTTCCTTGATATTGAGCCTCAATCCATTTTGAAGGCTGCAGTCCTTGACCCTCTGCAGCAAGAGCTTCAGGTCCTTCTCAGTTTCAGCAAGCAGGGTTGTGATGTCTGCATAACACAGATTGTTGATGAGTCTACCTCCAATTCTGATGCCACACTTCTCATACAATCCAGCCTCCGGGATAATCTGTTCTGCATTTAGGTTGAAAAGGTATGGAGATAGGACATATCCCTGGCATATACACCCTTCCCAATTATGAACCATGCAGTGTTTCTTTGTTCTGACGACTGCTTCCTGGTCCAAGTATAGGTTTCACATTAGCACGATCAAGTATTTTGGGATTCCCATTCTTCTCAGAGTCAGCCACAGTTTGTTCCACACAGTCAAACACCTTTGTATAATCAATGAAACATAGATATACTTTCCTCTGGTGCTCCCTGCTTTCAGCCAAGTTCTATCTAACATTAGCTACAATATCCCTAGTACCATGATCCCTTCGAAAGGCAGCCTGCACTTCTGGCAGTTCTCTGCTGATGTGTTGTTCCAGTCGGTTTTGAATAATCTTCAGCAGAATCTTACTTGAATGCAATTTCAGTGATACTGTTCAATAATTTCCACACTCTGTTGAGTCACTTTTCTTTGCAAGGGGAACAAATATAGATCTCTTCCAGTCAGTTGGCCAAGTGGTTGTCCTCCAGATTTCTTGACACAACTTAGTGAGCACATCTAGGGTAGCATCTGTTAGTTTAAATATGTCAGTTGGTATACCATCAATTCCTGGGGCCTTACTTTTTGCCAATTCCATCAAAGCACCTTGAACTTCTTCCTTCATCACCATAGGCTCTTGCTCATATGTTTCATAAAATTCTTCTGTGTCTGCCAATTCCTTTTGGTACAGTGACTCTATATATTCTTTCCATCTTCTTTTAACACTTCCTGGATCATTTAATATTCTACCCAAAGCATCCTTATGTATAGCAACTTGAGGTTTGTTCATATTAATATATAATGTGTTATTGTTGTTGTTGTTATGTACCATTGAGTCTCTTGAGACTCAGAAAGACCCTATGTAAATTAGCTCTGAAGCCTGCACTATCCCGATCCAATCTCCAACCTATATCCGTCCATTATCCTAGTTACTGTGTCAATCTGTCTCATTCAGGGTCTTCCTCTTCTCTGATGTCCCTCCACCCTTCCAAGCCTGGTGCTTTTCTCCAAGGACTTGGTATGTATATAGTTACTGTTGTTAGACATAATTGTTGTTATTGTTATGTGTCATCTCATAGCGACTCTCTGTACAACAGCTCTGAAGCCTGTTCTTTCTGAGCCAGTTTTCCTGACTCAAACATACCTACTCAATTACCCCAGTTACTGTATCAATTCATCTCATCTCATCTGGAGTCTTCCTTTACTGCTCTGTCCCTCCACCCTACCAAGCATGATATCCTTCTCCAAGGACCAGTCTCTTTTGGTCACATGCCCAAAGTATGTGAGACAGAGCTTCAATATCCTAGCCTCCAAGGAGAAACTTGTTTTCACCCTTTCCAAGATAGATCTATTCAGTTTCTTGGTGGCTCATGGTATGTTCAAGACTCTTCTCCAACACCACAACTCAAAGGCATCAATTCTTCTTCTGTCATTCTTAGTCATTGTTCAAGGCTATGATGAATAGCTAATAATTACAAAGGCTATGGCCTGAATCAGAGGCACCTTAGTCTCTAGATGGAAATTGTTGTTTCTCAGTACTCGGGAGAGGTCTCTGACAGCAGATTTTCCCAGTGTGATTCATCTTTTGATTTCTTGACTGCTGGTGTCAAGAGTGTTGACTGTGGAGCCAAGCAAGCTGAAGCTGCTAACAACCTCAATCTCTTCTCCATCTATCATGGTGCTGCCAATTGGACCAGTGGTGAGAATCCTTGTCTTCTTGATGTTGAGCTTCAATCTGTATCGAAGACTACAATCCTTGACCTTCTACAAGAAGCACTTCAGATTTCCTCAGTTTCACCAAGCAAGCTTGTGCCATCCGCATAACAGAGGTTGTTGATGAGTCTCCCTCCCATCCTGATGCCACATTTTCCCTCATAAAGCCCATTAATGGAGGCAGTTATGATTTACAGCAACTCTGTGGAGGGAAAAATACATATTTATGTGTATATATGTATGTGTGGACATATTTACATGTGCATGTGTATTTATATTTTTATACACACACAACTAAAGAAGACTTGAGAGGACTTGTATGTGTATTTGTTCGTATATGCATGTGTGTATGTGTATAGGGATGTGCGTGTATGATGTATTCTTGTTTTTAGGTACCATAGACTCAACTACTTCTTGTAACAATCCTATGAACAAAAAAATAAGTATCCTGACCATCATGACAATTTCCACCATGCTCAAGCCCATTGTGCGGTCACTGTGTCAATCCATCTCAGTGTGGATCTTCTTGTCTTTTGCTGATCTTCTACCTTTCCAAAATTGGCATGTTTTTCTTAGGACCGTTCCGTCCTGACACCATGCCAAAAGTATGTGAGATGAGATTTTACCATCCTTGCCTGTAAGGAGCACCCTGACTGTGCTTCATTCAATACAAATATATTTGTTCTTTTGAGTGTCCACATGATAGTCAATTCTTTTCATCAGCACCTCAATTCAAACAGAATCAGGAAACACTGCTTGGTTTAGCATCAGGAAAGGTATGAGTCGGGATCATATCTTTTCTCAATATCTATTCAATCTGATTAAAGAGATCCCTATTTATTCCCATTCCAAGAAAAGATGACCTGACTGAGTGTGAAAATTATCAAACTATGTTACTAATACCACATGCAATGCTACTGAAAATGATACAAAAACAACTAGAACAGTACATCAGCAGAAACTTGTCAGATGTGAAAGCTGGTTAGAAAGAGGCTGTGGCACTAGAAACATCAAAGATAATGCTAGATGGATCTTGGCTGAAAGCAGAGATTACCAGATGAATGTCTATCAGTGTTTCATTGACTATGCAAAGGCAATTTGTGTGGACCACAACAAATTGTGGCTAACCTTGAGAAGAACGGGAATCCCAGAACAGTTAATTGTGCTCATGTAAAACCTAAACTTGGACCACATAGCAGAGTTAGAACAGAGCAAGGAAACACTGCATGGTTCAAGATCAGGAAAGGTTTGTGTCAGGGATATATCCTATCTACATAGCTTTTCAATTTATATGCTGAACGGATCATTCGGGAGGCTGCACTTTATGAGGAGGAATGTGGCATCAGAATTAGAGGAAGATTTATCAACAACCTATTTTATACAGATCACATAACATTACTTGCTGAAACTGAGGAGGAAATAAGGTGCTTGCTGCAAAAGGTCAAGGAATGTAGTCTTCAATATGGATTGAATTTCAACATCAAGAAAAGAGATTCTGGCCCAATTGGCAGCTTCATTATAGACAGAGAAGAGATTGATATTGTTAATATCAATTTCTTGGTTACACAATCATCACTCTTGGCACCAGCTATCAGGAAATCAAGATAAATTACATTGGGAAATTCTACTGTCAGGGATTTTTCAACAATACTTAAGAGTAATGATGTCTATCTGGACACTAGAGTGCACCTGATACAGGCTATGGATTTTGCAATTACTTGCTATGGATCAGAGAGCTGAACAATAATTAGGGATAATACAAGAAGGAAAGGTGTTTTGAGTTGTGGTGGTGAACAGTATCGAACATACAGTGGACTGCCAAGAGAACAAACAGGTCTGTCCTGAAGAGGGTGAAACCAAGTTGTTGCCTGAAAAACAAGGATTTTGAAGTTCTGCCTCATGTACTTTGGGCATGTGGTGAGGAGAGACCATTCACTGGAGAAGGACATCATGCTTGGAAGGGTGGAGGGACAGCAAAGGAGAAGACTACTCAGGATAAGATGGATTGACTTTGTGACTGGAGAAATGGAATTAGGTCTGCCGGTGATGATGGAATTGGTTCAGGATAGGGCCAGTTTCAGAGCTAATGCACATAGGGGCGTATGAGTCACAGGCAACTCAATGCCACATAATAATGACAATAATGCCGAACAAATAATTTGAGATGTTGGATTACTTGAAGAACATAGCTTCAGGATTAGAGGAAAATTCACCCAAAACTTGTGTTATACATATTATACACCTTGCTTCCAAAAAAGTTAAGAAGACTTAAAAAAAAAAAATCTTCACCACTGGACCAACAGGCAGCAATGATACAAAAGGAGAAGACTGAAACTATCAATCATTTCCTTTTACTCAGCTTCATAATTAACACTCATTGTTGCAACTGTCAAGAGATCAAAAGATGTGTTGCATTGAGAAAATCTGCTGTCAAGGACTTCTCCAAAGTTTGATATTGCAAAAAAAGGTCGCTATGAGTTGCAGGTGACTAGGCAGCAACATAACAACATTCAAACCCACTGCCATATCCTATGAAAAAAGACAGGAAACCTTCTACCATTGCGATTCACACCTTTGGAAACCCAATGCAGACTGACAATGACTTGGAATAGACTAGCCAGAGTGTATTGTCTTTTTATGTTGTAATATAAAGTAATGTTTTTCTATAATATTTAGTATATGACAATATTATGCTATATAACTTAAGTTTTCTACTTTTGCTCAAATTTATGATTTGATAGGGGGAAATCTGTGATGATCCTTAAATTATTCTTCCAAACAAGGAGACTGCCAGGGGTTCTGAGTAGAACTAAAGGAGTAGCTTACTGTCCATAGTCGAGAGGGAAACAGACCGGTATTAAATGAACTGATTTTGAGTGATAAAATGAAAATAAGAAGTGGTGTTTGTTTTACCTGAGGGTTGAAATTGTGAGCTGAAAAAAGAACTCTTTTACCATTCTGGTTGTTTTACTTCAGAGAAAGTGAGCAACTTCCTGTTTCTGAGAAGGGGAAAAAGGTATTTTTCTTAAGAGTCACAGAGCAAGGCCTCCTTGACATCAAAGGACTCTTCTAAGAATATGTGTTGGTGAGGTAAATAAAATAGTTTCAAAACTATTCAGTCAGTTTAACCCTTTTATATCCCAAGGAACCTCTAGGATCTCCCATACTGCCTACTCACATCTTCAACCTCTTAGGTTTCTAGGGAAACTACTACTATCCCAGTTATAGCAGATATCACAGCTTGGCAGGAACTTCCAGAACTCAATGAATCTAAAGAAATGAGTATTATCTCATCGATCCTGAAACCAGCATCTACTAAAGACATTATGTCCTAATTAGACCAAAATCTGAATTTTCTCCCCCACAAAAAAAAAAAGCTGTTTGCCTTTGATCCCATTATGTCTTTTATTACTGACAGCACATAGTCCATAGGAAGCTGTGCTACTAACCCAAAGGTGGCACCTCAAATTCATCAGTGGCTCAGCAAGAGAAAGAGGGGCGATGTTTTTGCAACTTTACAGTCTATAAAAATCTGCAGGAGGATCTGACATGAGTCAGTCCCAATTCAATGGAAATGAGTTTTGAGTTTTCTCAAAACTTTATACTTTATAGATGGTGAAGAGATTGAAATTGTTAACAGCTTTAGTTTGATTGGTTCTGCAGTCAACACTCTGGGTACCAGCAGCCAGGAAATCAAAAGACGAACTGCAATGCGAAAGTCCACTGTCAGAGACTTCTCCACAATACTAAAGAGCAACGATGTTTGTCTGGAAACTAAGGTGCACCTGATCCAGGCCATGGTCTTTGCAATTATGTGCTATGCATCAGAAAGCTGGTCAATGACGAGGGATGATAGAAGGAGAATTGATGCTTTTTAGCTGTGGTGCTGGAGAAGAGTATTGAATACACCATGGACTGCTAGGAGAACAAGTAGGTTCATCTTGAAGAAGGTGAAACTAGGTTTTCCTTGCAATTTGTCAATAAAAAAATAGATGTTTATATTATAGTTTGAAGTGTTGCTAAACCTTGACTCAATTAATCAACACCATTTTCCTTTTTCATTGTGAGCACGTGTGTTGAGGCTATTTCCTGATTAGTAGAGGGAGATAACATCTGTCTTCCGTGTTTAGCCTCATTTTGTTCTATTTCCACATTTTGGCTCAGACTAAGCCTCCCTCTTCCTTTCTTGCCTTTGCATTCTAATTAACAGTTATTATGAATGCAACTTCAACCAATATCAGACTGTAGAAGTTGGTGGAAACCTTCAATGTCTTCTTTTCAGCTTTGTATTGTTTTCTGTATATTGTCTCCTAATATACATTAAAGCAAACAGTTTTTGGTTTTTTGATCACTGAGTAAATACTGAAGCTGGCAACTTGAACCAAATTCTCAGAAAGAAACAAAAGGGAAGTGAATAAAAATAAGAGGACTTCTCTGTAAAAAGTGTGTGCATGATAAAAACGTGTACATTTCAACAAAATAAATAAAAACAGAACCATCTGATTTGTTGTTAATAGGATTACTGTGAACTATAGTGCACTCAGTGGCAGTCCAAAGCAAGATCACTTTCTCATAGACCTACCTTGTTGAACAAGATTATATTCTATTCTCTGGGGAGAATGTCTTCTGTGTCTAAATGAAACATTAATTTGAAGGGCAGACAGAGTACAATTCTAAGTTAAACTTGTTTACTCTTTAGTGTAGTGCTCTGGTGGCCTAGTGGCAAGAAGCTGAGCTGTAATCCTCAAGGCACATGGTTGAAATCTACCAGCTGCTCCTCTGGATAAAGATGGGCAATCTCCTACCATGTTCACTCGAAGGCACATAGCATATATATATATATATATATACACACACACACACACACAAACAGGCTGATAATGTGTAACCATGCATCATCTGGTGGAATTAAGCACAATAATAACTTTTGTAGCTACTCTGTTGTTTAGTTAAATACCAACAAATAGCTGGTATATGTTATTTCAATTATTTGAATGTTAATGTTTAAAATGTTAACTATTATTAATAAAAATAACTGTTTGGTTGATGAAAGTTTCAGAACAGAATAAAAACCAGTGCTATTTTTTTAAAAAAAAACAAAACTGTAGGCCACTATTTTGTCCCTAAGGGAGTAGCTTGAGTTTTTCCTAAGTACATAATCATTTTTTTAATATCTTGCAAAATCTCTTTATGTTGGAAAGACTGATGGTTGAACTGCTCAGCATCATGGAATGTTAACTTAGGAGAGAGAAACAGAGGTTCATAACACAATAACAAGTGAGGGACAGTGGAGAAAATCAAGAGTAAGAAACTCTTGCAAGAGGATGATTAAGGAACAGTCCTCCATTTTCAGTGTTTCTTATTTTGAACTATAGTCATCAGCATCTTATACTATGTTTGCAAACAAGAGCTAACAGTATCGTCAAAGATTAAAAACATTCTCCTTGCAAACAGGGACAAAGAAAGATACTCACTATAAGCACTCCTATTCAATATTGTATTAGAAGTACTTGCCAGGGTGATATGACAAAAGAAGGAATTAAAAGGCATCCAAATTGGCAAAGAGGTGGTAAAAATTTTCTTCTATGCACATGATATGATAGTGTACACAGAAAACCCCAAGGACTCAACAGAAAACCTAGTAGACCAATTTAGTAGAGTGGCAGGATACAAGATCAATAAATAAAAATCAATTGAATTCCTCTACAGTAACAAAGAAAACACATATAAGGGAACTAAGAAAGCAATACCATTTAAAATGTTGTTGTTGTTATGTGTTGTTGAGTGGCTTTCAACTCATAACGACCCTATGTACAATAGTTCTGAACCCTGCTCTATCCTGTGCCAACCTTATTGTCTGTGGCACACCTACCCCCATCACCCCAGTCACTGAACCAATCCATCTAATTGAGGGTCTTCCTGTCTTGTGATGTCCATCTGCCCTCCCAAGCATGATATTTCTCTCCAAGGACTGGTCACATTTCACAACATGCTCAAAGTATGCC
>NW_006400120.1:1118645-1119644 GCF_000299155.1 Elephantulus edwardii
CAAAGCGATAGAAAAGGCAACTGTCAAGTTTATTTGGAAAGGAAAGAGATCCCAAATAAGCAAAATACTTCTGAGAAACAAAAATTAAATGGGAGGCATAGCATTCCCTGATCTCAAAATCTACTGTTGTTTGCTGTCGAGACTGAATCAGCCCATAATTGACACTCCAATGGGTTTTCAGAGGCAGTTAATCACAGAGGTAGAGATTACCCATCATCCTCCCACCTCAAAATCTACCACACATGTGTAGCAACCAAAATAACATGGTACTGGTACAGTGACAGACACATAGACCAATGAAACAGAATTGGAAGTCCAGAAATCACCCATCTACGTATGGTCAGCTGGTATTCAATAAGGAAACAAAAGCTATCAGATGGTGAAATGATGGTGCTCTTCAACAAAAGGGGCTGGCAAAGGTGGACTTCTACATGTAGAAAGCTAAAGAAGGATTCACATCTCACACAATACACAAAACTCAACTCAAGGTGAATCAGAAACCCAAAACCATAAAGAGGTGGTTTCAGTCTCTATATGCAGATGATATGATAGTATACACAAAAGACCAAATGGGACCAAACTTAAAAGGACTAGTCTTTGACATAAAAAAGGTTGGTAAATACAGCCAGAAATGAACAACCAGGATAGGATAGCATTGATGAATGTTATCCTTCAAAAGACTGAATCCCTGTGTGCACCAGAATAACTAGTAAAACATGTATGGGGACCCTAGAGGGGAATGGCTAGGAGTAGAGGGGTGAGGATGGATAGATGTGAAACCACAGGGTTTCACAGTTTGGTGGGTGAAGAGAAGAGGTGAAGGAAATAGGAAAAATCCAGTGGGGAATTGAAAAGACATGATAATTATGGACAGGGTTCAATGGTGATTAATTTTATAAGACAATACATGGCAATGATTGTATGAAACTCAATGTGAATGAAGAATAGTGTGAAACACAATGTATACGAACTTCGTAAACAAATAAATATAAAATTTTT
>NW_006400120.1:1119921-1121076 GCF_000299155.1 Elephantulus edwardii
TTTGTTTGCCTAGCAGCCCATGGTATGTTCAGTACTATTCTCCAGCACCACAACTCAAAGACATAAATTCTTCTATAACCCCTAGTCCTTGTCCAGCTTTCTGACACACAGCAAGGAATTGCAAATACTATAGCCTGAATCAGCTGCTCCTTAGTCTCCAGACTGACATTGTTGCTCTTCAGTACTCTGGAAATGATCCTGACAGCACTTTCCCAAAGCAATTTGTCTTTTGATTTCCTGGCTGTTGGTACCGAGAGTGTTGAGATTGTGAAGCTAAGCAAACTGAAACTGTTAACAATCTCAATCTCTTCATTGTCTATAGTGACACTGCCAATCAAACCAGTGGTGAGAATCTTTGTTTTCTTATGTTGAGCTTCAATCAATATTCAAAGCTGTAGTCCTTGACTTTCTACAGCAAGGACATCAGATCTTCTTCAGTTTCAGCAAGCAAGGTTGTGTCATCTGCATAACACAAGTTGTTAATGAGCCTTCCTCCAGTCCTGATGCCACATTCTTCCTTATAGAGCCCAGCATCCCAGATGATCAGTTCTGAACATAGATTGAAAATATATGGAGATAGGACATATTCCTGGTGTACAACCTTCCTGATTTTGAACCATGTAATGTTTTATTGCTCTTTTCTTATGACTGTCTATTAGTCCAAATAGAGGTTTCATTTAAGCACAATCAAGTGTTCTGGGATAGCCAACCACAATGGAGAGACTTAAAAGTAAACTTAACTATAGACACAAACCACCTGTATAAAGAAAACTACAAGACACTACTGTGAGAAAGAATGAACAAGTGGGAAAATGTCCCCAGCTTATGGATAGGAAGACTCAGTATAATGAAAATTACAATCCTACCCAAAGCAATCTACATATTTAATGCAACCATAATATGGCTTGCCTCCGGAAACTCTATGTACGAACAGTGCTCAGGCTGTTCGTTCATAGGGTCGCTATGAGTCGTCTACGACTCGACGGTGTTAAACAACAATAACAATGACGATGACCAAGAGAGAGCTACGTTGGCCTAGTGGAAGGAAGCTGTGCTACCAAGCTGAAGGTGGGTGATTGTCATCTGTGGCCCTCGGCCAGGTTCAAATTGTCTTCCTGTCAAACATTCTTCTAGGTGGTATAGCACTGGTCTGTG
>NW_006400120.1:1122358-1133341 GCF_000299155.1 Elephantulus edwardii
AAAAGTAAAATAAAACTTTTTCTAATAAAGTGAAAAGAAAACTTACTAACTAGGGGGGAACAAAACCCAAACATTTGACAATACCATTTCAGACAAGGGTCATATAGCAAAAGCTTATCGAATACTAAGAACCTCAACTTGAAAAGGATTGATAACCCAATTACAAAATACACAAAAAAACATTAAAAGACTTTTCAAAAAAAGACCTTTAGAAGGCCAACAGATACATGAAGGAATTATCAAAATCACTAGCAATAAGAGAGATGCAAATCTAAACCACAAAAAAGATACTATACAACTCTAGTTCTTGTTTTTGTTGTTGTTAAGTGCCGTCGAGTCGCAGGTGACTCATAGCGACCCTATGAAGTAGAGTCCTTAACGCTTGGGTGCCTTTCATCCTCTCTCCAGGTCCATAGGGTTTCCGGAGGCAAGCTAATATGGAAGTGGATGCCACTCCTCCTTCCAAGCTTGTTTAATCGGGGAGCTCCACCCCACTCTCTGTGCCCATTGGGTAGCTTCCTGGCTTGCCAGGCTCTGGGGGCAGAGTAGTCCTTCGAGTCTGAAAACTGCCACAACACCCGCCCGAAGAGCACCATGCTCTCTCTCAATGGGGCCATAACAACCCTGGGAGGAGCAAACCTGGGAGAACATGGCCGCCATTCTCCCCTCTTCACCTTCCGGGCTTGAAGCCCTCGGCTTCTTCTCTGGTTCTTCTCTTTTACTGGCACTCTACTTTTCCAATTTTGCCAACACCATTTGTTAAAAAGGCTGTCGTTTCTCCACTTAACTGATTTCATCTCCTTGTCAAAAATCAGTTGTCCATAGGTAGACAGGCTGATTCTCAATTCTATTCCATTGATCTATGTGTCTGTCATTGTACCAGTATCACGCTGTCTTGGCCACCATGCAGTGTAATAGGATTTGAAATCGGGGAGTGAGATGTCTCCTACCTTGTTTCTGTCTTTAAGGAGTGCCTTGTTTATTCGAGGCTTCTTTCCATTCCAAAGGAAACTGGAGATTGTTTTTTTCTATCTTGTTGAAGAAAGGGATTGGTATTTGTATTGGGATTGCATTGAATGTGTAAATTGCCTTTGGTAGTATTGTCATTTTCACAATATTGAGTCTTCTTACCAAGCATGCCCTTCTCTGGAGATAGGCCCCTCCTGACAACTATGCCCTGTTCATCACTATTCCTAGGATGCAATCTTCCAGAATTTCTATTGCGAGTCTGGTGGCCTTGATCTTTTATAATTTATATTTTTACACAGAGCTCTTTGTATCTTGGAATGTAGAGAGACTGCAGCCTCCCACACAGCTTCAAAATTAATGTTTTATATGGAAAACTAGCCATATATTTGATATCCTTTAATTACTCAGTATTCCATCAGTTACCTTGTCCAATGGCTAAAACTTAAGGGGTGTTGTTTTGTTTTGTTTTTTCCCCCCTATTACTGACCTTCTGCCTGCACATAGCCTATACACACAAAATTACTCCCAGTAGAAACATTATCTGCTTATCCTCAGACCAAAATTAAATTATTTCTCTTTCTGGAATTTTCATTTTTTTCCAAAAAGTGATATTGACATTTCTAGTTGGGGTTAATGACAATGTTGAGCTGTTATGACCTATTAGGCACTACAGGAAGTAAAAGCCTCCTAAGATTCTGATTTATTATGAAAATGGTCATAAAACGAGGGACAAACTGTCTTTGTAAACATGCTCAAGCTTATGTCATATTAAAAATACATACACAGAATACCAAACCTCCTTTTTAGATTCCATGTCCCCTAAAAACTATCACCATGGATTCTTCTGTTTACAGGTAAACACCATAAATGCATATGCAGTACTTAACTCCAACACTACAATTCAAAGACATCTTGTTTTTCTCTGTCATCTTATTCACTCTCCAACTTTCAAATGCATGTTGTTGTTTGTTGTTGATATGTGCTATCAAGTTGCCTGCGACCAATAAAAACCGTATGGGCAGCAGCTCTGAATCTTACCCTGTCCTGAGTCAGTCTCATTAATTTCGATACACCAACTACTATTGTCCCAGTTACTGTACCAATCCATCTCATGCTGGGTCTTCTTCTTTTGCGCTGTCCTTCCACCCTTTTCCAAGCTTGATGTCTTTAATGAAGGCTCAGTCCCTCCTGGCCATATGCCTGGAGTATGTGAGACTGAGCTTCAAACTCTTAGCCTCCAAGGAGAAACTTGGTTTCACCTTCTCCAACACAGACCTATGTGTTTTCTTGGTGGTTCATGGTATATGTTTAAGACTCTTCTTCAGGATCCCAATTTGAAGGCATTACTTCTTCTGTCATCCTTAGACATTGTCCAGCTCTTTGATACATAGCAAGTAATTGTGAAGATCGTGGCCTGGATTAGGGACATCTTAGTCTCTAGACTGACATTGCTGCTTTTCAGTACTCTGGAAAGGTCCATGAAAGCAGATTTTCCCAATGCAATTCATCTTTTGATTTCCTGACTGCTGGTGTTAAGAGTGTTGACTGTGGAGCCAAGTAAGCTTTAATTGTTAACAACTTCAATCTTTTCTCTGTCTATCATGGAGCTGCCAATTGGCCCAGTGCTGACAATCTTTGTCTTCTTGATGTTGACCTTTGATCCATACTGAAGATTACAGTCTTTGACTTTCTGGAGCAAGTGCTTCAGGCTTCTTCAGTTTCAACAAGCAGGGTTGTTTCATCTGCATAACATAGGTTGTTGATGAGTCTTCCTCCAATCCTAATGCCACCTTCCTCCTTATAGAGCCCTGTTTCCCTAATGATGTGTTCTGCATATAGATTGAAAAGGTATGGAGACAGGATGCATCTCTGACACATTCCTTTCCTGATTTTGAACCATGCAGTGCTTCTCTGCTCCTTTCTGAAGACTGCTTCCTGGTCCAAGTACAGGTTTCACATAAGCACAATCAAGTGTTCTGGGATTCAGATTCTCCTCAAGGTTCACCACAATTTGTTGTGATCCACACAGTCAAATGCCTTTGCACAGTCAATGAAACACAGATAAACATTCTTCAGGTACTCTCTGCTTTCTACCAAGATCCATTTGACATTGGCAATAATGGCCACGACTTCTTCTAAACTCAGCTTGTATTTCTGGTAGTTCTCTGTCAATGTACTGTTCCAGTTGTTTCTGGATACATTTTGTTTGGGTTTTTTTTAATTCCAGTGTATATTCTCTTCTACATTAGTTATAATACACATAATTCCTGATCATCCATTCATTCATTTCAGATTAACCCTCACTTCACCTATTCCAATACAGTGCCAATACTGATCAGTTGTTTTCCTACTCTCGCTATCACCTTCCCCCACCCTCGCCTTAATCATGTAATTTTTCTAACAGTGGTCTTATATAATAACTGTTCTTTTGTAACTGAATTATTTCACTCAACATAATGCCTTCTAGACTCAAGCATGTTGCATAGTGTTTAATGAGTTCTTCATTGTATTTTTCTAGTGCTGAAAAATACTCCACTCTGAATGGACTACAGTGTATCTATCTGTTTATATGCTGAGGGACACTTGGGCTGCTTCTGTCTCTTTGTTATTGGGAATAATTCTGCGATAAACATGAATGTGCATATATTTGTTTGTGTCACAGCTCCCTAATTTCTTTGGAGTATCAATTCAGTGAGAAAAAATGATATTAAACTAACAATGAATATAAATAAGAGGTGTAACTGCAAAATAAAGAAAAAATAGAGAAAAATGGAGAAAGATAGGCTGGCGTATGAAACTTATTAGACCTTTGTCAGAAGAAGAAAATAAATCAAGAAGAATGGATTTAGCACCTGGTGCATTTGATGGTGTGTAGAGAGATTGTGAAAAAAGAAGAGGCACAAATTAATAAATTAATATTTTTATATTTTCTTTATCCTCCTTCTCTTTTCTCTGTTTCTGTCATGAATTAAAGCTGATGCATTATTGACCCTCCAGCATATTTCCAAAGCTGGAAATTGCATGAATGAGATTCTCCAACTTTCTCCTGAGAATCTGCTGGTGGATTCAAACCATGTGAGAGGAGTACCCTTTTGATAGCACCACAACTCTCTATAGGCCACCACAGTTACCTATGCTTTCTTAAAAAAAAAAAAAAAAAGAAAATATATGGTTTTACATGATTCTAATCAGATTTTAGTGTGATTTACTGTCTCTGAAAACACACTGGAGGGTCAGCTTTGAGTTGGTTCATATTTCACAGTACATAACAACAACTGTGGCTAACAGGACCAGATTCCAGACGTGTGTAAAAAGTTTATAGAAGAATAGCACGGAATACAACAAGGTTCAGATCTGTTGTTCATAGGGAAACTGTCATATTTGACTCGATGGCATCTAACAACAACATAAGGATAATTTAAAAAACTCATATATATTTTAAGGAGCTCTGCTAGCCTAGTGAGTAAGGAGTAGCACTGCCAACCCAAAGACACAGAGTTCGTATCCATCAGCTGCCCTGTGAGAAAAATAGGAGCAGTATCCTCCTGTGCATTTTACAGCTTCAGAGAAACCACTGGGGAATCAACTGTGATTGGTCTGACTCCACAGTTATGAGAGAGAGTGAGAGAAATACATCATTTGGTCTCCCTGGCTGGTGCATATGATTAATGAGTGTAACTACTAACTGAAAGGTTCATATTCCAAAACCACTCAGAGGTGTCTAGGAAGGAAAAAAACCTAGAACTCTTCTTCCATACATTTAGCTGGTACTAACCCTACGGAGCTTAGTTCTTTGCCGTACATGAGCTTACTGTGAGGCAGTGCCAACTAGACAGCAGGTGGTGATAATGGATGGGTTTTGTTTATTTTTTTAATATTTCTATATATTTTTCCCTATATATATTTTGTGATTTGAGTGAATGTGTACAAAGCATATTGTTTTCTTACACCCTTTTAAAAAATTAATACCCACAATGTAATAAAACTTTTCTTATTTCCTCCACGAAAAGTTATTAATGTTTTGAGTACCAATAAAAAGATTTTTAGATCAAGTGTAAAAGTTTTTTAGATCAAGTGTAAAAGTATGTACTTGGTAAAGAAACTTGCTTAACTTTGCATCTTTCCAAATATCACAAAACTTTTAATAGAAAAAAGCTCTCCTTTTTCATGAAAATCTGTTTCGTTATCATGAGATGGACCTATCTAATTGCCTGAAGGACCTTCTAAATACAATATTTTTTTTCTGAAACATGGTTAAAAAGGAAATCAGTCAGCCAGGTGAAAATAGTAAATGCTGAGCCTTGGAGCAGTGTTTCAGAAACTAATAGAATACTTTTACTGAAAGAAGTTATTCCTTGAACACACGTGAACCAATGAAGAGAACTGTGTAAAAGAGATAGGCTAATCAGATGAGAAAACCAGTATAGGATGAAACTCACAATATAAATAATTTTAAAAATCATATTGGATAGCTGACTGTTGAAAGCAGTTAATTTTCTTTATGTCTATACATCTCACAGAGTATTAATCATAGTAAAACAACACATTGTCATGGAGTTGTTTCAAGCGTAGAACAACTCTGGGTACATTAGCAAAAAACTAGGGACTATTGGGTCTTCAATGATTAATTTTTCCAATGTTTATTACCAGACATTTCTATCAAAGCACTTCTGGGTGGACTTGAACTTTAAACCTTCCAGTTGGTGGTCTGGCATGTTAACCTTGTGCATAGACTACCCAGGACTCCATAATTGCCATTTAATGAGTAAATACAGGCAATGAGGTTTCGTGTGTCAGAATTAGTGAGACTGGCTCAGGATGGGGCAGGGTTCAGAGCTGCTGTACATAGGGGTCACAATGGGTCGCAGGCGACTCAACAGCACATAAAAACCACAACAACACTACATGCCAATGTTGCACTAAGCACTCTACCTATATTTTCTCATTTGTCGTTTTGTGATAGTAAGTCAGAACCAACCCATAGCTGACCCGCCAGTGGGTTTTCAGAGCAATAAATCACACAGGAAGAGATTACCCATCCTTCTCCTATGAAGCAGTGGTGGGTTTGAGCAGTGTGCCTTTGGAATTGCCGTAAAGTTTCTGACCACTAAATACCCTCAATAATTCATTCTTGGAGCTGTTTTAAAGAAGAAACTACTTTACAACTTTTACTTAAGAGTCTAAAAGTCAGACTGCTGGAGTTCAAATCCTTTCTGCTCCACTTCCTAACTGTATAATCTTAGACAAGTCACTTTACTCTGTGCCTGTTTCCCATGAGTAGAATGAGACTAGTAAAAAAACATCATTCATAGAAATGTTCTGACATGTTAAGAAATGTGTCTGACATTGGATGAGTTACTTAATATTAGGCTGCCAAAGTTACTTAATAATAAATTGCTCAAAGTCACACACTAGTGAATAGGATAACTAGGGATCCTATACCAATTCCAAAGTGCCATGTTTTTAAATAACATATTCCAACATTATCCCAGTAAAACAGTAGACTTTTAAGTTTAACTTACATTTTAAGTTTAACTTACATGTAAGTTACAATTTGTATGTATTTGTTTCAGAAAGCACTAACATATTCTTAACTTTCCTCCTTATTTATATTGCTTCTTGAGTGTCCATGGCGCAGAACCAGATACTTAACAGACAAGGACGGCCTGCCAGTGCACAGAAAGAAGCTGGCTGGAACTGTGTTTGTGGATTATCACTGAGTCATTTTCCCACTGGAGACTGAATTTTATAAGCACTGGACTTCAGCCAGTAAACTATTAGCTTCATAGAAAAGAAAAGGATTTTTTTTAAAAAAAAAAAAGCACTAAACTGAAAAAGAAATAAACCAAAACTGAAACTTCTTTCTTCACTTAGTTTTCCCATTCTGTTTGCACTACAACCTCTCATTCTGTTGTTTACAGCAGCAAGCAAGTATGGAAAATGCTGGGTTCTTTTTTAAGCAGTGGGGGAAAGCAGAAGTGATACTGGTATAGTTTTTTACTGTGATTTTGCTCATAGTACAAAATCAGAGGAATGCCTTAAGGGGCCTGTTCAATTTTGTTTTGTTTTGTTTTTAGCAGTTCCTGGAGTTACTTTTTAGATGGTCTTCCTTGTTAGCTGTAAACAAGGACAACAGAGAGACTGAATATTTCATAACTTGGTGTTGTCAGGTAACATTCTCTGGGTTAATAAATTTCATTATGGAAACGTGTGGATCCCACATGTCCTTACAGCCATGATGACTCTGTTTAAACATGCCAATGGCCATGACTTTGGAGAGGTAACACTGTCATGGACATAAGACAAACACAGTGTCATTGGCTATGCTGGGCTTGGTGCCAAGCATGACACCATGAGCATGCCTTCCAGGTTGACCTTGTCCTGCTCCAGTTCAAAATCTTACAGTGATTCTTCCCTTTGACTCAGGAGCCATATATAAATACCTCAGCTTTGCTTGGAAGACTGTACACAATAGAATTCCAAACTTAGCTTCCAAACTATTTCATTCTGTGAACTCTACACTGAAGCAAACTGGACAATCTCTCCTTGCCCAAACAAGTGTCAGTCTTTCTCTCCAGTCAGTTAGTGCATATTTATAGAGCACTGACTACTCAGTGTCTTTACCACTTAGCAGTTAACCATAATGCTAGAATTCACCAGTGACTCCACAGGGGGAAATGATAAAAATGATGTGACAGAATACTGCAATGATGACAGCTTTGGAAGTCTTCTGGAGAAATTGAGCTCTGCCCTGAAGGAGCTCTGAAAGTCGCATCTACTCCCTGGGAATGGGCTGTTTATTTGACTTGGTTTCAATGGGCAGACTTGTGTGGAGCTCTGACGTCTTCAGGGAGTTGCATTGCCAACCCACAGATAGTGTCTCTTGGCAAGTTTGAATCAGCCAGAAACTCTGGCTGAATAAGATGGTAATCTCCTCCCATATGATTTACAACCTCTGGAAACCCACTGGAAGGTCAGCTATGAGCTTGTGTCAACTTGATGGCAGCAAGCAAGTGGCATCTGTTCAAAGTGATAGACCTCTAACACACTGATCTTCATAGAGTCTAGACCTGTGAGTAAGTAAATGCCTGTTTGTAAGTAAGTAGTTACATATGTGGTAAATTCTATAAGCAAAGGCAGTGCTATGGGAAGTATAATGTTGATGAACAATTTAGTATGGGCATCAGGAAAGGATTCCATGAAGGATCTTTGAAGTGAAAACCTGTAAGTTGTAACAGGCTGTTGTTACATTGTTGTTGTTGTTGCTCTTGTTGTTTGATGTCATCAAGTCTATTGTGACTCAATGGCATGTTGCTATGAACAACAGATCTGAAACGTGTCCTATCCTGCACCAATCTCATCATCTCTAATAAGCTGAGAACCTTTATTACAGTCTCTGTGTCCAGCCATCTTGCTGAGAGTTTTACCCTTTCACTGAGCCTTCTCCTTTCCACACATGAAGTTGTCCCTCCTGACCAAAAGCACAAACTATGTGAGAGAAAGTTTCACTATCCTTGCCTCCAGTGAGCACTTTATTTTCATGTCCTCCAAGACAGATTTTGGTAAGCTAGGCAGAATTAATTACCAGAGAATTTGCAAGGCAGTGCACAAACAATTTTAGTTTTTCTTTTCTTTTTTTTTTTAAAGGATGAGTACAAAATTGGATTCTAGGAGGCAGGGGGGACTAAAGGTTTCTCTGATGTTCAACTTTTCCAAACTATTGTCCCAATCTATAGTCTCCTACACCAATTATTCCTCTTCCCCTCAGCCTTCTCATTCTTGCGCCTTTGGGGCTTATTATTTTCTGCAAACTCTCACAGAAAACTAAGGGGGGGGGGAATCAGAGAAGTGACTCATATGGTTGTGAAGACAGCAAGTCCCAAATCCATGGGTCAGGCTTGGAGGATAAGTAGTATATCTACATAAACGTAGTTCCCAGGGCTGGTGAACAAAAAGATGAGGTGCCTGTGAGTGGTGGCTCTTGACTATTGAAGCATCTGGATCAGGTTAAATGCAATGTCTGGAGTGAAAATGGTCAAACCTTCCTAAAGCATTGCTCTATGTAGGATCTCAGGGCTATAAACCATACCCCCAGGAGGACCCAGGGTGGTGACAAACTTATGCTTTCTGGTAAGGAACAGGGTGTAAAATATATCCATCCTACCAAATATCCTAGGGACTTCCAGATGAATAAACAGATATATCTTGGAGAAGGTGTGGCCAGAGTGTTCTATAACAGCAAGGGTGGTGAAGCTTTGTCTCACATACTTTTGGTATGTTGCTATGAGAGGTTATTCCTTGGAAAGTGATCTCATACTTGGAAAGATAGAGGCTCAATGAGAGAGAGGAAGATCCTCAATAAGATAGATTGGCACAGTGATGGCAGCACTGGGCTAGAGTAGGTCAGAGATAGAGGACGGCACAGGATAAGACAGGGTTCAGATCTGCTGTTCATAGAGTCACTTTAAGTTATACTCAATGTGTGGTACATAACAACAGCAACCTTACCTCATTAACACAACAAAGAACCTGCTCCAGAATAAGACTGCAAGCACAGACAAATTAGAATTTGCATGACATTTACAATACATTGGAAAAGGGAACATTATGGGTGGGCACATCTTATTAAGTCATAGCGTCATTGCACTATACTGGGAGCTCTAGTGGCCTATTGGCAAGAAGCTGCTCTGCAATCCTGAAGACACAATGTTCGAGGCCACCTGCTGCTCCAAAGAGAAGGATGGTCAATCTCCTCCTATGCAGTTAACTGTCTCTGAAAACCTGCTGGAGGGTCAGCTACGAGTTGGTTCTAACTCTATGGTGCACAACAACCACAATAGCAGAGAGAACCTCAATTTGAAGACTGTGATATGGAATGTTTCAGAGCCCAAGAGAAGATCATTATGGCTGAAATAGAGAGAGCAGTAAGAGAGTTTCAAGATGAGAATGGAAAGATAGTTATGTTTTTGTTATACCTGTTCAAAAATTTAACATTACACAGAGGAGTTACAAAGTTATTTTATAGAAAATGGAATTCAGAAATTAGTACAGTATTAGTTCTGATAGATAAACAATAACCCTAGTTGCTGGTTAATGAAATGAAGTCAAGTGAGGCAGAAGACAATATGTTGTTGTTTGGTGCCATCAAGCCAACTGTGACTCACACTAACCCTGCAGAACCAGACATGAACATTGCATTGTCCTATGCCATCTTCACTGTCTCTAACCTACTCCAGGCCGCTGTGACAGTAACAGTGTAAATCAATCTCACTGAGGATCTTCCTCTCTTTCAACAACTGTCTGCCTTTCCCATAAAGATGTCTCTCTCCAAGGACTGGATCTTTCTGAAAATATGCCCAAAGTAAATTAGATGAACTTTCACCATGACTTCCTCTAAGGAACACTCTGTTACTCTTCCTTCAAGACAGATATGTTTGTTCTTGAGATAGTTCATGGTGTATTCAATAATCTTCATAAAAAATACAATTGAAAAACATTAACTTTACTTCTGTCATTCTAATTAATTTTCCAACTTCCAGACAGAGAGCACTGAGAAGACCACCTGGCTTTGATCAGACACACCTGAGTCTTTAAACTGACATCTTTGCTCTTTAGAACTTTGCAGAGTTCCTTCACAGCAGATTTCCCCAATGCAGTTCATCTTTTTATTTTTTCACTGCTGCTACCAGGAGATTGGATTGTGGATACAAGTAGAATGAAGTCTTTGACAACTTTAATCTTTCTTACATCTATCATGATGTTGCGTGTAGGTCCAGTGGCAAATAATTTGGTTTTCTTCATGTAGAGATATAACTCATATTGAAGGCCTCAGCTTTTATTTTCTATAATAAATGCTCGAGTTTCTATAATCAAGGATGCATTAGGCAGAATATTAAATGATCCAGGAAGTATTAAAAGAAGATGGAAAGAATATACTGAGTCACTGTATCAAAAGGAACTGGCAGACACAGGAGAATTTAATGAAACAACATATGAGCAAGAGCCTATGGTGAT
>NW_006400120.1:1134815-1136471 GCF_000299155.1 Elephantulus edwardii
GACTCGACGGCACATAACAACAACAACAATGGTGTGAGATGTGGATCCTGTTTCAGCTTTCTATAGGTAGCAGTCCAGTTTTTCAGACCATTTGTTGAAGAGGTTATCATTTCCCCATTTGATAGGTTTTATTTCCTTGTTGAATATCAGTTGACCATAGATAGCTGGGTTCATTTCTGATTTCTCAATTCTATTCCATTAGTCTATGTGCACATAACAAGAACAACAACAGCAGGTGCTTCATGTCTTCTTCACTTTCTGCAAGCAAGGTTGTGTCATCTGCCCAATTCAGACTGTTGAAGAGTAATACTACAATCCTAATGCTACATTCTTTTTTATGTAGAATATAACATAAGACCACTCAAGAGATTATTAAGCTATGAGGACATTTCCTGCCAGTTTGTATAAAACATGTCAGAAGTGAATACAAAGGGTTGCATTTTAATTTTAAAAAATAATCACAAAAAATGTAGAATGATGGTATATTCCTGTAACATCTTTCATAGAAAACAGGATAATCTGATTACCAGTGGTTCATTGAGAGTGATTCAAAATAGTGTGATCATAAAAAATAAAAAAGAAACCCAAACACAACAACAAACCAAAGAAAACCAAGAAGACCATATTCAAAGAAGTTAAGTTGTTTACAGTAAAGGAGTTGCTTGTTGATAGATGATTCCCCCAAAATCATTTTTGTTTCTGCAGATCTTAAAAGCAATGCCACTAGCTATCTTTGCTCCATACTATATTCCCAAGGATATATAACAGATAATCTTAGAATATATAATTAGTGTCTCCCATGAAGTCAGTGAAGAAGAATGTGGCATCAGGATCAGAGGGAGACTCACCAACAACCCGCTTTATGCAGATGGCACAACCTTACTCCCTGAAAGCTAGGAGAAGCTGAGGACTAAAGAGTATTTTTCTGAGGGAACTAACTCATTTCATAAGATCAAACACTGTGTAAGACCATTATTGTAGAATGTGTATGAAGATACAAGGGGAAGGAGAGGGTGAGAGCAGAGAGGTGACAGAGTGGTGGTAGTAGTTAAACACAGGGTCACACAATTTGATGGGTGGAAAGAGAGGTGGGTAAAGGAAATGGGAAAGATTCGCTGTGAAAAACAATCTATATGAACTTTCTAAGTAAAGCAGTATAAAATAAAATTTTATTCTTTATAGCCTTCAATATGGATTTCATTTCAACATCCAAAAAAAGGTCACTGGATCAATGGGCATTATGATAGATGGAAAAAGGACTGAAAATGTCAATAGTTTCATCTTACTTGGATCCACAATCAAGACCCTAGGTACGAGCAGTCGGGATATAAGAATACATATTGTTTTGAGTAAATCAAAATTCTGAAAAGCAGTGATGCCAATTGGAAGACTAAAGTGTGCCTGATTCAAGCTCTGGCCTTTTTCATTACTTGCTATGCAGCTGAGAACTGGACAATGAATAAGGATGTAAGAAGAAGAACTGATGGCCAATAGAATCCAAAGATACATAAAATAATTCATCATGACCAAGTGGGATTCAACGTAAGAAAAATAATTAATGTAATTCATCACATTAACAAAGCAAAGAACAAGAATCACATGATCCTATCAATTGATGCAGAAAAGGCCTTTGACAAAATCCAACACCCTTTCCTG
>NW_006400120.1:1136996-1138552 GCF_000299155.1 Elephantulus edwardii
GTAGGAGTTGCACTGTTGGAGAAGAGGACTGAATATACATTTTATCGCAAGAAAAAAAAAGTTTTTTAAAAAAGAACATATATGACTTTAAAAGGTGTAAATTGAATGCTTCTTGGAGGCAAGAATGGCAAAGTTTCATCTTTCCTTCTTGGGACATGTTGCTAGACAAGGCTATTCCTTCAAAAGAGATATCATAAATGTAAATATGGAGGGTCTGAAAAAGAGAGGAAGACCCTTGACAAGATGGGCTGACATGGTGACTGCAGCAATGTATCAGATATGAAGAGGATGGCACAGGATAAGACAGGGCTCAGATTTGTTGTTTTTATAGGATCACTGTGAATTGTGCTTGATGGCACCTAACAACAACACAGAACAAATACTGCATGGTTTAAAATCAGGAAAGGAGTGCATTAGGGCTATATTCTTTCTCCAGGGCAGATCATTAGAGAAGCTAGACTTCATGTGGCATCAGGTTTGGAGGAAGATTCAGCAACAAACTGCCTTCTGCAGATAACAAAACCTTGCTTGCTTGTAGAAAGTTAGGAGGATCTGAGGTTTTTGCTGCAGAGGCTTGCACCCTTCAATATGGATTAAATCTCAATATCAAGAAAACAAAAAAATTGTCACCACTAGGCCAGGAGGCAATGTCATGATAGACAGGTAAAAGGTTTAAATTATCAATTATTTTATAATGCTTGGATTCATAGTTAACACTCTTGGTATCAATAATCAGAGGTTAAGAAGACGCATATCACTGAGAAAGTATGCTTTCAGGGACCTTTTCCCCCCTCTTTTTTTATTTCTTTTTAAACACTGATATACCTACAAAGTTCATATACATTACCCCTCACATCATATTCCCACCCTCCTCAACCCACCCTGCATCACCCATTTTAATAGCTATCTATTTCTACAATAATAGTCTATATATTACTGGTCCATATGGGACTGAAACACAAAAGATCTGTACAAAGAAAACTACAAAACATTTCTGCAAGACACAATAAAAGACCTAAAGAAATGGAAAAATCTACCCTGTTCATGGATAGGAAGACTCAATACTGTGAAAATGATGATCCTACCAAAATCAATCTACATGTTCAGTGCAATTCTAATACAGATACCAAATTCATTTTTCAAGGAGATTGAAAGAGAAATTGTAAAACAATCCAGTGGTAGTTGGAATTTTGTCCAGGACTTAAGAACAATAAATGACATAGTTGAGCCTCTACACCTTGTGGTTCCTAACCTTTGTACTATAGTAGACAAAGTATTAATCAATAAGCCTTTTATTTTAAAAACTACCTTCCCTCTGTAACTTGATTTGTGCCACTGTTAGAAACCCTACTTGGAATATTACTGATTTTAATTTTCGACTCATGTACTTTTAACTTGTTAGTTAAATTTGTGTCTTCTAGGCTGCAACACTCCATGATACATCTTCAAGGATATGAACATGTATGGCTAAGCACAATTGATAACAGTGCATCTAAATCCAAAATCAATCTCCACAATAGTCTACGTGTTTCCTATTTCCAAAGGGGGCCCTTAGA
>NW_006400120.1:1147327-1153856 GCF_000299155.1 Elephantulus edwardii
ATTCATCTACATTATCTTCTCCTGGTTGTAGGTCCTTTAATAATTTCTTAAAGTCTTCATTTTCCACAAATAAAACTGTGTATTTTATATAACTCAGGTTGTTTATGAGTCTTTTACCAATTCTGATATCACATTATTCTCATTTTTTTTACAGCTTCTTGAATAATTTCGTCATTTGATAGATGGAATGCATATCTGATGCTCACCTTTCCTGATTTTAAACCTTTCAGAATTCTTTCTATTTTTTAACGACTATTTCTTGGTTTGTGTACAGGTTCCACGTGGACATAACCAAACATTGTGAAGTCCTAATTCTTCTTAATAGTAGGCATTGGTTTATTGTTGTTATGTACCATCTAATGACTAATGCATTCAATAACTGAGGATGACAGAAGAACAATCAATGTCTTCCAGTTGTGGTGCTGGAGAAGAGTCTTGAGTATACCATGGACTGCCAAGAAAACAAATAGGTCTGTCTTGGAGAGGATGAAATCAGATATCACCTTGAAGGCTAGGATTTTGAAACTCCACCACATTTACTTTGGGCATGTGGCCGGGAGAGATCAGTCCTTGGAGAAGGGTGGATGGGCAACGCAGGAGAGGGAGACCCCAGATGAGGGGGGATTGATACAGTAACTGGAGCAATAGGGGTTGGTATGTTGGAGTAAGTGAGATTGGCTCAGGACAGTGAAGGGTTCAGAGCTGCTGTACATAGGTTTGTTATATTCACAGGTGACTTAACAACAATGACATACCATGACAGTTTTGGAAGCAGGAGTGGCATCCACTTCCTAAATAACATGCCTCTGGGAACTCTATGAACTTTGATAAATGTCGATGGTTCTAGAGGGGCTTCAGGCCTTTTGTTCATGGGGTCACATATGGGTTGTGCTTAAATCGAAGGCAATCAATCACAACAACATCATGTACCATCCAGGTGGAACCCACTCAAAACTGATCCTGCAGTAGGTTTTCAAGGTTGTAAATTGTGGAGGATAATATTGCTTATCATGTTTTTCTCACAGACTAGCTGGTAGATTCAAACTGGTTGCCTTTGGGTTGGAAGAACAATTCTTTTCTCACTAGACCTCCAGAGTTCCCTACTCTAACGATCTTTAAAATTCTTCCCCATCACTTGTCTTTCCAGTCCTACTAGTTATGGTGAATGTTGTCTTGTGGTGGTGTTGTAGTATAGAGTTTGAACTGATCCATAGCTGACCCTCTAGTGGCTTTTCTGAGGCAGTTAATCACATGCGAGGAGATGGCCTATCCTCTCCCAGGGAACAGCTGGTGGATTCAAACCACATGCCTTTGGGATTAAAGCACAGCTTCTTGCCACTAGGCCACCCAGGCTCTAGTAAATAGTTCTAAGATAGAATGCCATAAACAGTCAAGAGTGCAGACATACACTGATTCTAGTATTAGATCAATTCCTTACTATTTGACCTATGTTTCATGAGAATCTTGTTTTTCATGTGTAAAATGAAGAGAGCATTCCTACCCTCATAGCAAGAGTACAATAAATAAGTAAGGTATTGAGTATAAAGTGTTTGGTTTAATAACTGGAAAATAGTAAAGACTCAAGCTTTAGCTATTATTCTTTCTCTTCCACATCATACAAGCCCTCCACTGAAGCACAAGCTCAATACCCCTAGAAAGCAGCATTGCAGTTAGCCTTGGTGTGTATAAAGCCTCAAAAGAGAAGGATGCACCTGATAAAAGGATAATGAGATAAAAGACTCTTTATTTCATTATTAGTAGTAAAGAGCCTCAGAAGAAATCTCTAAATACTCATTAATACTGTCATATGACCTTAACACTCAAAAGGTTGGATTTAATTTTAACTTCTCTTTTCCACTGCTATAGAGTTGGAACTGACTCATCGCTGACTGACTCTTCAGCTGATTTTCAGAGATTGTAAATCATACAGAAGGAGATTGTCTATCTTTCACCACAGAACAGCTGGTAGATTCAAACTTCCTGCCTTTGGGTTGGCAGCCCAACTGCTTATGTGCAAGGTCACTGTAAGACCATAATTACTTAATGTTGTCTAAATTAGAGGACCATTCTCACTAGGTCACCATAAGACCATAATTAATTGATGTTGGCTAAGTTAGTGGACCATTCTCAATAAAATGAACTGACCCCATGGCCACAGAGATGGGCTCCAGTGTGTTTAAAATAATAAGGATGGCCCTGAATAGGCAGGCTTCAAATCTGTTCACATGGTCACTATGAATCATACTTGACTAGTAAGCACCTAACAACATTCTTGAGACAAGCCTGTTGAAGAATTTTTCCTTCCAGGGTGTTCTATGATCCAGTCATTGTCAGCTTTGTGACATTTCCAATTTTTGAAATCACATGATAAATTGTCTATTGTTTCTTACTGATCTGAAAGATGTATAGATTTTTTTAAAGAATGTTTTTAAAAACTCTCTGTAAAATTTGAATCTACATCTGAAAAATGGAAAGTGGAATAATACTTTATACTGGTTTTACACTTTTTTCCTCCTTTTTAATCTATATGGTTGACTAATTGAGAAAAAGAAATTTGTTCCAATTACTTGCTTCCACTTCGGAGAACAACTTTCTGCCTACATAGGAAAAATCTTGTTTACTCGGACTTATTTTAGTTTTATACTACTATTTGAAGACTTGTTGAAAACAACATAAATAATAGCTTTTGTGCAGAGCTACTCTGAAGCCTTGACACTGAATGAGCCTGTGGGTGCCTTAGCAACTGCAGCTTTGTAGTCATAGTAACAGCCTTGTGCTCCATAGGAAAGCCAATGAGCTTTAAGCATCACTATACTCTAGCTAAGCTCCTCTGACCTTATCAGGGAGCAACAAGATCTGTCTGTTCTTCCAAATGTGCGTGCCCATCAGCAGGGAAGGAAAAGTGTGCATAATGTACTTGATTTAAATGTCATATTTGGATTATTCAAACAAGTGCATTCTTCTTCTCTTTATGGAGGAGTTTTACAAAGCAGATTATTTATTTCAATTACCCATGGGCATTTTAAAGAAAGCAGAACACATAACATAAGTGTAGAAAGTGTTGGGATGACTAAACATTTCAGAAGAGTAGAATATAAAGATCCACCTTTGGTGGCATGGGTTGCAAACCTCAGGAAACCCCAAATCACTTTTCATCTCTTCTGTTGATTATTTTCCTTCTCATGAAGACTGGTAATAAGGAACAATATCATCTTTCAAATTAATATGAGAACTAAGGTTTGCATAACAAGAAACAAATGGTAATTGAATCTATACTCATCCTGTAATGCTTTTAAAAGGCTTCTAAGTTCCTCTGCATTCTTCCTTCCTGTAACCAGGTTAATAAATTGTATCTTGAAAGTTACATGTGGTGTACCATTCTCATACTTTGAAGTATGAAATGGAGAACCAAGGCCAGCAACTCATTCATAAAAAGGACATGAATAATGTTCCTTACAGTTAAACATTACTGGTTGCTCAGAGATATGGATGATTGCATAATCTCAGACACAAATATGTGATAACAAACTAAATATATTTCCCAACAGAGTATTACAACTCTTATTGTTTACTTGAATTGTTCCATACTTCATAGCCTATTACATATCTTGACAGACAGCTCAAAATATTAAACTTTTATTGCTGTTTAAATTGCACTTTTCTCTATTCTTAATTAATTCTAAATTAATTCTGCTCTTTGGTGTTTTCTTTCTAGATGATTAATTAATTCTTAATTCTGCTCTTTGGTGTTTTCTTTCTAGATGATTATGAGACAAGAATGCTCAAAAATTACTCATTATATATGAGCTTTTGTTAGATAATTTCAAATGGATAGCTGCTTCTATTCATGTAGTCAATTGTTATCCAGTGCAATTGAGATGACTGTGACTCATAACAACCCTATAAACAACAGATCTAAACAATTAACATGCATAAAATGCCATTGAAGATATAAAGATAAACAATAATTTGCTCTTGCTCTTAAGATACTTCATTTAAGATAATCTTCATTTTTGGTTTAGTGAAACGATCTTAATAATTTGAAGTAATAACTTTTCTTGTCTTCATTTGCAATGTAACCTAAGGACAGCTGAGTTTTATTCCTCATTGATTTTGGTAGGTCTTGTTGATTAAGTATTGATTATATTCCATTGTGTGAATATACCACAGTTTCTCTATCCATTCATTTGTTGATGAGAACTGGGGTTATTTCCAACTCTTTGCTATTGTGAACAAAGCTGCAATAAACATGGTTGTGCATATATCTGCTTGGGTGGCAGTTCTGGTTTCTTTAGGGTATATTCCCAATAGTGGAATTGCTGGGTCAAATGGTATGTCTATTCCCAACTTTTTGAGAAAGTGCCATACTGTCTTACATAGTGGTTGCACCATATTCCCACCAAGAACGATTAAGGGTTCTAGTTTCTTCACAACTTTGCCAGCATTTTTTGTTTGTGGTTCTGTTATTTTTTTTATTTTAATAATTTTAATGAACATTTATAGAGATTTTGGATTTCTATTTATTAATTGTTGCACTTTTTTTCCCTGCCCAGCCTTCCCCCCACCCCCCTGCCCCAGTTCACTCCTCTCTTTGAAAAGTAAAAGAAAAATTCTTTCTTTGATATACAATCCCCCCACACCCCTCCCACCGCCCCAAGTACACTCCACTATGCAACTTTAGTTGTGGACTCTTGTGATAACCATAATACCCTATCATGCATTGCTTTTAAATTATTCTTTCCCTCATCTGTTCCAATGCAGTATACTGAATTGTTCTGTTAAATTTTGCTATTCTTACTGGGGTGAGATGATATTTCATAGTTGTTTTGATTTTCATCTCTCCTAGAGCTAGGGATTTTGAACATTTCTTCATGTGTTTGTTTGCCATCTGAACGTCTTCTTTGATGATGTCTATTTTTCAATTTGGTGGTTTATCTTGTATGGTGCTCTAGTATTTTATAAATTCTAGATATAAGTCCCTTATCAGATATGTCATTACCTAATATTTTTCCCAGTCTGTGGTATTCCTTTTTACCCTGCTGGAGAAGTTTTTGGATGTGCATAAGGATTTGATTCTTAGAAGGTCCTATTCTTCTATTTTATCCTCTCCTTGTTGTAGAATTTTCAGGATGCTTGGAAGACTGTTTATAATGTGGATTAGAGCTTCAGGAGTTCTTCCAAGCTTTCCTCTAATGAAGTTTATAGTCCTTGGTTTTAGTCTTAAATTCTTGATCCACTTTGAGCTGGATTTTGTGTATAGAGGGAGGTGCAAATGGATAGAGAAGCTGTGGTATATTCACAAAATAAAATACTATGTTGCATTGAAAAACTAGGAACTCATTAATTATTATACAAAATGAGTGACCCTGGAGGGCATTATACTGAGTGAAATATCTCAGTCACAAAAGGACAAATACTGCATAATGCCACTGTTGTAAAAGTGAAGCGGAACTCATATCGGAGTTAGGGGGAAACTAAGAGGGGATAAATAATGTATATTGCATTGAAATATATGAGGGAGAGAACTGTTTAGAAGAAATATATGTTTAGGTATTATTGTAATGACAAGATTCCAGAATAAAAGCTGCAGAATGAAAGTGTAGTGGATGGGGTTGACGGAGTTTGTATAAAAATGAAAGAATTATTTTTTTTTAAATTTTATTTTTCAAAGAGCAAAGCAAACTTGAGGAAGAGGGATAGGCAGGGAGAAAAGTGTGCAACAATGAATGAATGGAAATCCAAAGTTTTATGTAAACTTTCATTAAAATAAATTTTTTAAAAATGTGTTGATTTTATTCTCTTGGCAGATTTTGCTTATTCTAAGATTTGAAGCTTGCTTATTGGTTTGAAACAAGATATTGACTGTCCTTGAGAAATATGTTATTACAGATATATACAATAGTTGCCATTGAGTCAAATACTACCCATAGCAACCCTATGAACAAGAGATCTGAACTCTGTCCTATCCTGTGCTATCTTCACACTTCCTGACACATTAGAGCCCACTGCAGCAGTCACTATGTCAATTCACCTGGTCAAGGGTATTCCTTTCCTTCGTCAACCCTCTGCCTTTCCAAGCATCATGTTCTTCTCCAAAGAATAGCCCCTCCTGGCAACATGGCTGAAGTATATGAGGCAAAGTGTCCTCATTTTTTCCTCCTAAGAGCACACCCTCTCCAAAGACATATGCTTATTCCTTTGGCAGTCCATGAGATGTTCAGTACTTTTCTCCAACACACAGCTCAAAGGCATCAATTCTTCTACTGTCATCCTTACTTATTGTCCAGCTCTCAGATGCATACAAAGTGATTGGAAAGGTCATGGCCTGAATAAGATGCACCTAAGGTCTCAAACTGACATCGTTACTCCTTACTCCTCAGTGAGTTGGAGAAGTCTTTAATTGGAGAGTTTCTCAGTGCAGTGTCTCCTTAATTGTGGATCCAAGTATAATAAATTTGTTTATAGTTTCTAATGAGCGAAGACCAGATGGGTTGTGGGAGGATGTTAAATGCATCATCCAGGAAGAGTG
>NW_006400120.1:1155494-1159245 GCF_000299155.1 Elephantulus edwardii
TTCATCCTAGAGAGGGTTAAACCAGGCTGCTCCTTGGAGGCAAGGATTCTGGGGCTTCGTCTGACATACTTTGGACATGTTGTAAGGAGAGACAGGTCTTATGAGAGGAACATCATGCTTGGGAGGGTGGAGGGGCAGCGCAGGAGGGGAAGACCCTCTATGAGGTGGATTGATTCAGTGACTGGGGTAATCGGGATGGGTGTGTCAGAGGCAAAGGGATTGGCACAGGATAGAACAGGGTTCAGCGCTGTTGTACATAGGGTCGCTATGAGTCGCAAATGACTCGACGGCACATAACAACAACAACAACAACAGCAACAGTGTTCCCTTGTTCTGTTTGCAAAATAACCTCCTGGTCCAGGTATAGGATTAACATGAGCACAATCAAGTGCTCTAGAATTCCCATTCTTCTCAATGTTAGCCATAACTTGTTATGATCCACACACTCAAATGCCTTGGCATAGTTAATAAAGCACAAATAGACATTCTTCTCGTATTATGAAATCAGCAATGATATTTTTGGTGTCACAGTATTTCTAAATCCTGCTTGAACTTCTAGCAGTTACCTTTCTAGCCATTTTTTAATGATCTCCAGCAGTATTTCGCTTGCATGGGATATTAATGATATTCTTCGATACTCTCTACACTCCGCTCGATCACCTCTTTCAATCCATTGGCCAGACAGCCATTCTCCAAATTTCCTGGCATAGACTGGTGAGTGTATTCAGGGTTACATCTTTCAATTGAAACAAATCAATTGGTATCCCTATAATTCCTGGGGTCTTATGTTTTGCCAATGCCTTCAATGCAGCTTCCACTTTCTCCTTCATTACCACTGTCTCCTGCTTACATGGTACCTCCTAAAATTTTTCAGTGTCAATTTACAATTAAGTATGTGTTATTGCTTTAATTATTTTATCATCAGTGTATACAACAATATCTTGGATTTGGGGCAGGAATGGATATTTTTCCCCTATTAATAAGAACACGGCTATTTTATTAGTAGTGATATCTTTGGTTCCATGATTTGTTATCAGGTGAAGTAGATGCTGTTGGTGAATGTGTTGAAACTGTCCATAAAAATGGCAACAAAGAGAAAATATTAAAAGCAACACATATTTAGAGAATTCAAGTTAAAAGAAGTTGTTCAGGAAATTACGTCACATCTAAGTTCTGGACTGGCCATATGAAAAAAACCACATGGAGAGCACTACCATTTTTACTTGGAAAATGATCTGGTTTAGCACAAAGTCCTTTTGGTGGTAGAACTTTTAGAATTATAATCTCCATGTTATTCAGTTTGACTATCATTTGCCATCTTTGCCAGAAGTTGAAAAGCAGAAACTTTTAAAGAAAGCTATTTTGTTAAAAAATCTTTAAAAAACAAACAAAAAAAAAGATGTGATTAAGATGAATGTTAGGGTTCACTTGGCCTGATAAACAAAGAAATTGATGTCTCCAAACTTCCATACAACTTAGTATTTCAGATTAGACTATTTTTTTGACAGCTCAATCAAATTCACTCTCTGGTTTGATATCAGTGTTGATTTCTAGTGAAGACAAAGTTGTCTGCTTTTAGAAGGATTCATTTGCTTTGATTTCTTTCTCAGTCTTGTTTCCTTCAGTTCATTTAGCCTTAGCTCTAAACCAAAGAAAGATTAAAGTTTGTGGAAAGATTGAAAGGGTTATGAACTAGTTCTGATTAAAGTGAGATAACCATAAATAGCATGAAAATATACTTAGTTTAAATATAGAGGGGGGGGAAGATGACAATGACTAAGAAGTTCCTAAGAAATATTTTGAGATTTGAGTGTATTCTTTCTCTAACTTCTATTAACTTGTGAATTGTTGTTGTTCCGACAAGTTGTAAGCAACCCATAGGCAACTCTCCAGTGTGTTTTCAAAGGCTTTCTGTGATTGTCATGGTGACCGATAGCCCATATTTCTCCATGGAGCTGCTGGTGGATAGTATCCATAAAAGGTGTTCTGATAGTAGTGTTATTGTACTTTTAACTGAAATGTTGTAGTTAGAATTCACCATCTGCTTCATTGTATGGTCAGTCTTCAAGATGGTCAGTCTCCTCTCAAAATTCATTTCCTCAGAAACCCAGTGGATGGTCACTATGAGTTGGAACCAACTGGACAGGAGTCAATCAGTGTATATACACTTTCACGCTTTCAACTAACTCTTTACGTCATGCTTCAGTTCTCTTTTTAGCCATTTATAAATTCAGTCTTCTCTTTATAGATGTCTAAATGATAAACACACTGAGATGTCATTTAATTGTATAAGTCTGAATATGAACTCATGGTCCTGTTTTGATTCTACAGGGGGAGCTATGTGTGAGAACACACGCATAACAGCTGATGCAACTCGAAGAAACAAGGAAGCCTCTTCTACAGTTTGGAGGAGAAACAATGGTTTGAGAAAATTTTCATTCAGTTGAATGTCATTATTTTGCTTATGTGGGCTTCTCAATTGCTTGCTATTCATCTAGGAGCTGGACAGTAAATAAAGATGACAGATCAATCAATGTCTTTGAGTTATAGTGCTGGAGAAGAGTACTAAATATCCAATAAAACATCAAAAATACAAACAAATATGTCTTGTATATATGGTACAACCAAGGTGTTACATAGAGGGAAAGATGGTGTAACTTTGTCTCATACAAATATTAGGAGACTACGGTCCTTAGAAGAGGACATCATGGTCGGAAAGTAGAGGGTCAGCAAAGGAGAAGAAGACTCTCAATGAGATGGATTTACACAATGACTATAACAATGAGCTCAAGTGTGTCAGAGATAATGAGGATAGCACAGGACAAAGTCAAGTTCAGATCTGCAGTTCATAGGGTCATTATAGGTAGTAGTCAACTCGAGCATACCTAACAACTACCTTGCACACAATAAAACCACATAGGCACTGTCTCTTTATTTCCTTAGAAACTCTGCGGAGGGTTTTCTACATCCAAAATATCTATCTTCTTTTACTTTCCTTCTGCCTACTTCCTTTGAAAACTTAATTGTCTATTACACTCTCAAGATTCTGGTCTCCAAAACTAGCGTCAATTTTCTAACTCTTCTATATTATTTGTCTAAAGACATTAATGAAAGATAATGGCTGAATATGCATGTTAGAAGGGCCCTTCAGTGCCTTAATTTAAATGAATTCAGAGTTTCTAGTATTAGGGCCTTCTAGTTGGGGATACTTTAAGAATGCATACTTTTCTATGACCTTCAGTTTATTCAGGTGACTATCCCTGTGGGCCAGCCCTATTTAGCCAATACCCATACTTACATCTGATTATTTGGATGAAGCCAAGCCAAGCAACAGTAATACTTTTCACCTAAAAAGTGTCTAATGTGAATCTCATGTTGTGTTTAATATTTTAAATGAATTATTTTTTATCAAAATGAAGTATCACATTCATTTTATTGTTTACATTTTTCTGTTCATAAATTAAAAGTAAAAAGGATGAAGCAATTTATTTAAGGTCAGCTGACTACAAGATAGAGAAAATAGAAATTGAATTAGCTCTCATGGCTCCAAAGCGCCCGTTTTCATGCTACACCACTCTACCTCTCTCTCTAATTTACAGTCAGTCAGCTTTGCTCAAGACACACTGATTGTTCTGCCTGGGAGTTTTAATCCTTGGGAGGATAAAAGGCTTAATTGGAGTGTAGACAAAAATTCTCCCAGAGAGAAAATGTTCAATAAGCAGTAAAATAGACTATTTTTTAACTATTTTTT
>NW_006400120.1:1161595-1171760 GCF_000299155.1 Elephantulus edwardii
GTTTTTTCCACAGATGTAATCGATCTGATGCCTATGCATACCATCAGGTGAAATCCATGTGTATCATCTACGTTTATGTCTCTTAAAAAACGTATTTGCAATGAATAAGTCATTGATTGTGCAAAATTCAATCATTCTCTCTCCAGCTTCATTTCTGTCACCAAGTCAATGTTTTCCAGCTACTGATTCTTCTTCCCTGCTCCCAACTTTTGCGTTCCAGTCGCCCATTATTATCAATGCATCTTGCTTGCATGTTCGATCTATCTCTGCCTGTAGCTTTTATTTTTCACTAACACTGAAAGATGATTGTTGTTGTTTTTGTTAAGTGCCAACAAGTCGTAGATGACTTATAGTGACTCTCTGAACGAAAGACCTGAACACTTGTGTAACTTTCATTGTTTCTCCAGGTTCATAGAGTTTCCAGAGGCAAGCTATTTCTGAAGTGGTTGCCATTCCTGCTTCCATGCTTGTTTTAATCAGGGAGCTCCACCAAACACCGTCTATCATTGGTAACCAATGGAAGTTTAGCATCTCAATTTTTTTGTTTTCTTACATTTATCTAAATATTTGGAGTTCTGGCCTAGTGGAAAGAAGCTGTGCTGCCAACCCAAAGGCATGTGGTTCAAATTGACCAGCAGTTCTGACAGATCAGGATGGGCAATTTACTGCCTCTGAAAACCCACTGGAGGACACTCAGCACATAACAACAACCAGCTCTTAAATATTTAAGCTTAACAACTAGAAGATATGATTGTTGTTGTTAGGTGCCATCAAGTTGACTTAGATTCACAGGAAACAGATTTGAAACTTTCCCCCTACACAATCTCTATTATAATAAAGCCCACTGTTGTAACCATTGTGCCCATACTGCTTGTTAAATTTTCCCCTCTTAACAACAGCTTCAACAGGAGATTATTTTAAAACAGCAGGAATAGTGCATAGGAAACTTCCCAAGATTCAAGCTGGATTCAGCAGAGCTTATGAGACAACGAATATCATTGCTGATGTCATAACAATCTTGGCTGAAAAGTATAGAGTTCCAGAACCATATTTGCTTGTGTTTTATTAGCTATGCAAAAGCATTCTACTGTGTAGATCATAATAAAATATGGATAATTCTGAAAATAATGAAACAATTAATTGTGATCATGTAAAACCTACACAAAAACAAATCTGTTTAAAAAAACTCTCTAAAATGTTAAGTAACAATGTTGTTATTTTGAGAATGAAGGTGTTTCATGCCGAACCCAAGTCATGATACATTCAATTGTTTAGTAAGCATGTAAAAGTTGAGCAATGATAAGGAAGACAGGAGAAAAATTTATACTTTTGAATTGGGGTGTTAGGAAGCCTATCGAATATCCCATGGACTGTCAAGAGAACAAACAAATCTGTCTCGGGGGAAATACAATCAAGGGATGCCTTGTTAGTAAGGTAAGGATGGTGAAACTTTGTCTGACATAGTTTGAGCATGTTGTCAGAAAGGGCCAGTCCCTGAAAAAGGCACTATGCTTGGAAAATCAGAGGGCGAGTCGAAGTGAGGCTGACTTTTTAAAATAAATTTATGAAATTTAATGAAAGTTTACAGAGACTTTAGATTTCCATTCATTCATTGTTGCACTTATCTCCCTGCCAACTACTCCCCCCAGTTCGCTATTCTCTTTGAAAAGTTAAAGAAAAATTCTTTGATTGTTATATAATCCCTCCACCCAAGTACACTCCACTATGCAGCCTTTGTTCTGGACTTCTGTCATGTCAATAATACCTAATCATATATCCCTTTTAAACAGTTTTCTCCCTCACGTGTTTCAATGCAGTATACATAGTTTATCCCATCTTTCTCAGTCTACCCCCAAACCCCAATATCAGTCCTGTTTTACAACACTGGCACTGTGCAGTATTTTTCCTTTTGTGACAGATATTTCACTCAGCATAAGGTCCTCCAGGGTCATCCATTTTGAATAATACTTCATGAGAACCTTGTTTTTCAATGCATTATAATATTCCATTATGTGAATATACCACAGCTTTTCGATCTATTCACTTGTTGATGGGTACTTAGGTCGTTTCCAACTCTTTGCTATTGTAAACAAAGCAGCAATAAACATGGGTGTGCATATATCTGCTTGGGTGGTGGTTATGGTTTCTTTGGGGTATATTCACAGTAGTGGAATTGCTGAGTCAAATGGTATTTCTGTTTGCATCCTTTTGAGAAAACGCCATACAGCCTTCCATAGTGGCTGCACCATTTTACACTCCCACCAACAGTGAATAAGGGTTCCAGTTTCCCCACAACCTCTCCAGCATTTGTTGCTTGCTGTTCTGTTAAATTTTGCTGTTCTGACTGGGGTGAGATTATATCTCATAGTTGTTTTTATTTGCATCTCTCTTAGAGCTAGGGATTTTGAACATTTCTGTATGTGTTTGTTTGCCATGGTGAAGTGTCTGTTCATACCCTGTACCCATTTTTCAATTGCGTTGTTTACCTTTATCTTGTTGTGGTGCTTGAGTTTTTATAGATTCTAGATATAAGTCCCTTACCTGACATGTCGTTACCAAATACTTTTTCCCAGTCTGTGGCTTTCCTTTTTACCCTGTAGGAGAAAGTTTTTGATGTGCATAAGGATTTGATGCTTAGAAGGTCCCATTCATCTATTTTATCCTCTCCTGGTTGTATATTTTTCAGGATGCTTGGAAGACTGTTGATGTTGTGGATTAGGACTGCTAGCGTTCTTCCAAGCTTTTCTCTAATAAGATGTATTGACATAGTAATGACCACCATGGGCGTAAACATGATGGAGGTGGTTAGAATGGTTCAGTATAGGGAAAGATTTCAATGTGTTGCTCATAGTGTCACTTTGAGTCGTAATTGACTCAATGGCACCTAACAACAACCACAATAACAAATTTCTGCACTTAAACAAAGGCATTTTTACTGAGTGATAATGAAAGTGTAATTGGCAAAAGAGGAAAATAAAGGAATTTTGTTCCTCAAGTTTAAATATGATAAAGTTAGTAATTTTATCAAAGGTCAAATATGTCATTCTGCTTGTAAAATTCTCCAGAAAAGTGTAGCAAGCCTCCAGAGTTACAATGCACCTAATGACTGGGTCATGATGCGACACTAATGGACCAAACTTATTGATTTCACTTCTATTGGGCAAGGTATACTCCCTTTAAGACTCGGAACTGCTAAATCCAATTGGCTATCATTCTTAGATGCTTGACCTTTTGGTGATGGTGAATAGCAAAGAAGTGCAGGCTGTTTTGAAAGGTTTGGCAAAAAATAAAGCCCCAATAATTGATGGAGTAACAATTAACATATTTTAGCAAACAGATGCTATCCTGCATGTGCTCATCAACTTGTGCCAAAAATCTTGAGGATAACTACTTGGCCAATTGACTGGAAGAGATAGATATTTATTCCCATTCTAAAAAAAGGTCATCTGACAGAGTGTGGAAATTATCAAACAATATCATTAATATCACACACTAGCAAAATCCTGCTGAAGATTATCCAGAAAAGACTTGAACAGTATATTGACAGATAACTACCAGAAATACAAGCTGGGTTTAGAAGAGGTTGTGTCACCAGAAATATTATTGCCAATGTCACATGGATCTTGGCAGAAAGCAGAGAATACCAGAAAAATTTCTATCTGTGTTTCATTGACTATGCAAAAGCAGTTGAATTGTATGGATCACAATAAATTGTGCCTAACCTTGAGGAAAATGGAAATCTCAGAACACTTGATCATGCTTATATGAAACCTGGACTTGGACCAAGTAGTAGTCCTCAGAAAGAAGCAAGGAAACACTGCATGGTTCAAAATCAGAAAAGGAGTGTGTCAGGGATGCATCCTGTTCACATACTTTTTCAGTTTGTATTCAGAACAGATCATTCATGAGGCAGGGCTTTATGAGGACGAGTGTGGCATAAAGGTTGAAGGAAGACTAAATAACAACCTACGATATGCAGATGACACAACCTTGCTTGCTGAAACTGAAGAAGACCTGAAGCTCTTACTGCAAAAGGTCATAAACTGTAGTCTTCAGTATGGATTGAAGCTTGACATCAAGAAGACAAAGATTCTCACCATTGGGCCAATTGGCAGCACCATAGTAGATGGAGAAGAGATAGAGGTTAACAGTTCCAGTTTGCTTGGTTTCACAATCAACACTTTTAAGACCAGCCGTCAGGAAATCAATAGATGCATTGCCTTGGGAATCTGCTGTCATGGACCTCTCCAGAGTACTGAAGAGCAACAATATCAGTCTAGAGACTAAGATGAACCTAATCCAGGCCACGGTCTTCTCAATTACTTGTTATGCTTCAGAAAGTTGGGCAATGACTAAGGATGACAGAAGAATAGGTATCTTTGAGTTGTGGTGCTGGAGAAGAGTCTTGAACATACTATTGACTGCCACAAAAAAAACAGGTCTGTATTGGAGAAGGTGAAACCAAGTCTCTCCTTGGAGGCTAGGATTTTGAAGTGCTGCCTCACTTACTTTGGGCATGTGTCCAAAAGAGACCGGTCCTTGGAGAAGGACATTGTGCTCAAAAGGGTGAATGGATGGGCAGGGCAGGAGAGGATGACACGAGATGAGATTAACAGATACAGTGACTGGGGCAATGGGGGTTAGTGTGTCAGAATTAGTGAGACTGGTTCAGAACAGGGAAGAGTTCAGAGCTGCTATACATAGGGTCACTATGCATCACAGGTGACTCAATCAATAACATTCTATGACAGATTTGGAAGCAGGAGTGACATCCACTTTCTAAACAACATGTCTTGGGAAACTCTATGAACTTTTATAAATGTTGATAGTTGTAGAGACACTTCAGGCCTTTTGTTCATAGGGTAGCTATTAGTCGTGCTCAACCCTAATGCACTCAACAGCATCAGTTACCATAGAGAGGTTTTCAGAGGTTATAAATCACATAGGAAGGGATTGTGCATCTATCTTTTGTGGAGTAGCTGGTGGATTCAAACCGCATGCCTTGGGTTGACAGCACAGCTCCTTACCACCAGGCCACCAGATTTCCCTAAGGTAAACCTACAGAGGCTATTGAAATAGAAGGTTAATACCTAGTTGCAAATAGTTGCTAGATTTCTCAAAGTAAGACAGAGTCTAATAAGCTCAACTTATTTACTCTGGAAAGATGGTTCTCAGTGGTCAGAGGGGAATGTTTGCCTCTAACAAAGCAATTGGCAAAATCCAGAGACATTTTAGGTTGTCACAATTGGTTGAGGGAGCTCTGGTGACCTAATGATAAGGAGTTGTGCTGGCAACCCAAAGGGACATGATTCAAATCTATCAGCTGCTCAGCAGGAGAAAGGTAGCCAATCTCCTGCCAGTAATCAGGAGATAAGGAGACATATTTCACTAGGAAAGCTCATAGTTAGGGACCTCTTCAAATTATTGAAGAGTAAAAATGTCAGTCTGAGGACTAAGGTGAGTTTGGTTCAGGCCATAGTCTTTCCAATCACTTCTTATACATTTGAGAGCTGGACAATGAATAAGGATGACAGAATAAGAATTGATGTCTTTGAGCTGTGGTGTTGGAGAAAAGCACTGAACATCCCATGGATGGCCAAAAGAACAGACAGATGTTTTGGAGAGGGTGCAGCCAGAGTAGTTCTTTGGAGGCAAGAATGATGAGGCCTTACCTCTCATTCTTTGGTTATGTTGCTAGGAGAGGGACTACTCCTTGGAAAGGGACATGATTCTGGGAAGAGTGGAGGGTTGGGAAAGGAGAGGAAGACCCTTGACCAGGTGTATTGGCATGGTGACTGCTGCAATAAGCTCTTGTTTGTCAGAAAGTATGAGGATGGCATAGGACAGAATAGGGTTCAGATTTGTTGTTCATAGGATTGCTGTTGTATTTGACAATAATTTCCCTTAAACAATGTAGTTTAGCCAGGTTTGAGAAAAGATGCAAAACTTCCTAAAAAAATGTTTCTCATCTTTTGTTTGTTATGTACCAATGACTCACGGCTGACCCTCCTGAAGGTTTTCATAAGCAATAAACTCGGCAGGAGAAAGATTACCCATCTTTCTCCCATAGAACAACTGATAGATTCAAACTGTCTGCTTTTGGCACCACAACTCCTTACCACTAATGCACTAGAGCTTCAAAATGTTCTCAGGACCTTTTCAAATCTATCCATGGACATCCTTAATTTAAGAAATTTTAATACCACACAAAGGGCCACAAATTTTCAGCAATCATGACATTTGAACAATATAATTGTTGTGATGCTAAACACTGACACTAATGTGTCAAATGAGATAACGGTTACCCATGGTGAACAGTCTTTGGTGGAGCTCCCCGATTAATACAAGCTTGGAAGCAGTAATGGCATCCATTTCCAAAAGAGCTTGCCTCCAGAAACTCCATGAACCTGGAGAAAGGATGAAAGTTATACAAGTTTTCAGGTCTTTCGTTCATATGGTTGCTATGAGTCATCTACGACTTGACGACATTTTACAACAACAATTCAGATATTACTATTTCAAGGAAAACAATGTAAACTATTGTTGTTGTGTTCCATTGACTTGTAATTGATGCTTATCCAACTCTTTACTGGTTTTCAGAAGCTGAAGTCATATGGGAGGAGATTGCCATCTTTCTCCCATGCATAACAGCAACATTTCAAATTTACTGTCATTTAATCTGTAGCAAAAGCAGATAGTGACCAAATGACCAAATATAAAACTCTGATCCAAATAGGTTTGCTGCCTATGACTGCTGGCCCTATTTTGGTCAAAGGTCCTAGTTCCTAGTTTCTTAGCTACTTTTGTCCTTTGGTCTAATTTTGTGTTTCCATCCCCTTTGGCATATGAGTAAGCAAACTTGATAAACATGTTCTCAAACATGCAAAGTTGGAAAGCATACAAACCAACAGAAATTCAGCAAAGGCTACCCTATGATGGAGTTGCAACAGGAAAACACAAAGATTATAGAATAATGCATCCAGACTAAGTAGAGAAATTTTTAGTGGGGAAGACTGTCTGTTGAGAGTAAATTGAGCTTCCCTTTCTCATTGGTCAAAGGCATGAGTTTTTGTGTGAAAGGCAAAGTGAGGAGTTATCAGCCCTAGAATAGTTCTCAGCATGCTAGAGAACAGTTGACGTTTAAACACCCCAGTTACACTGGATAGGATGACTTCTGTACTATACCCCAGAGCTCCCTTTTGAGTTCAAGCTCCAGATTCTCAGAGTGGTCATTTGCTTAATGGTTGACCTTTAATTGGCTTTGTTACCTTTCCTCTACTGTCAGTGATATAATCTTCCATTGATATTTCCTGGTCATCGCTGTTGTCAAGTGCCCTTTCTGACTCAGAGCAACCCTAAGCACAATAAAATGAAACATTACCTGGCGCTGCACCATTCTAAAAATTGTAAGAACCCATTATTAAACCCATTATTTTCATCACTGTGTCAATTTTCCTCATTGAGGATCTTCTTATTTTCTGCTGACTTTTTAGTACACCAAGCATGATGTTCTTCCCTGGGAACTGAGTCACCCTGGAAACATGTACAAAGTCTATAAGACAGCTCTATTGTTGTTGTTATTGTTGTTATATACTGTAGAGTTGGAACTGACCCATACATAGCTGACCATCCTGTGGGTTTTCAGAAGCAGTTAATCATATGCAAGGAGAATACCTTCTCTTTCAGAGCAGCTGTTGGCCTTGAACTACTACTTGAACTGCCTCCAGGATTGCAACTCAGCTTCTTGCTGTTCTAACCACCCTTATTTTAAAGGAACATCCTAGTTGTACTTCTTCTAAGATAGACATGTTCTTTCCTGGTATCCACCCATTGTCATCAAGGCATTTCCTATATAAAGCCATCCTCAACTGAGGTTCCATGATAAACATATAAACAAGATTCTAACTTACTGACCCTTTTTTGGCAGAGTGGCTAGTGGATCTGAACTATCATCCTTTCCATTAGGAGCCAAACATGTAACATAATAGACCATCTGTGTTAAATTTTCTGGTTGTTGCAGTTTTTCTTGTATTCCATCAAGTCAGAACTGACTCACAACTACCTTCAAGTACCCTCAGTGAAGTGCATGAAAGGAAATTTTCCATCCCTCAAAGCAGCTAGTGGATTTGAACTGTGCATCTTTGGGTTGGCACCATAGTTACTTACCACTAAGTCATCAGAACTCTGCTGGTGCAATTTTCTGATAGTACCTCTCAAATAGGGCCAATTGTCAATGATTTAATCTTACTTGGACCCATAATCAACACCATTGGTCCTAATAGGAGATCAGAAGATGCATAGCATTGGGAAAGTCTGCTGGGAAGGACCTCTCCAAATTCCTGAAGAGTAATGATGTCTATTTAAAGACCAATGTGTAGCTGATTCAAGCCATGGTTTTCCCAGTCACCCATTATACATCTGAGAGTTGGACTATGAGTAAGAATGACAGAAAAAGAACTGATGTCTTTGAGTTGTGCTGTTGGAGAAGAGTACTAAATATTCCACAGACTGGCTAAAGAACAAACATGTATGTCTTAAAGAAAGTGAGTCTAGAATGCTCTTTGGAGCCAAGGATGGTGAAGATTTGTCTCACATACTTCGACCATGTTTTTAGGAGAAGCTACTCCTTGGCAAGGGACAGGATACCAAGAAAGGTCAGCTAAATAAAGGAAGACCCTCAACAAAGGTGGATTGATACTATGGCTGTGACAATGTGCTCGAGTGTTTCTGGGTGATAAGGACGGCGCAGGACAGAACAGGATTCCGATCTGTTGTTCACAGGGTCACTGTGAGTCGTACTCAACTTGACAGCACCTACTAACAACAACAACAACTACAAATTCTCAAATAAACCACTGTGCTTGAAGTTGTTTTTTCAGTATCTGTATCTGAGGAAGCTGTATTAATCCAATGCTTACACAAGACAAGAAAAGGAAGTGAACCAGGTGAATCTACCTATGCTGTGGGACAGCTGGGGTTTAGTATAGGCCAGCAGGTGGGCACTTCCATGTACAGGCAAGACCACCTGACCCAGAGTCCTCCAACATTGCTTGGAAAGTGAGCAAAAAGGAAACAAATAAATGGCACCTTGCTAAGTGAAGCTTCTTGATTCTCAGACACCAAGTCTTGCCTTTTAATACTTTATTTGCCTTCTTCAATATACCTGCACCCAAGTGCAAATATGGAAATGGCAGGGACTCCAAATCAAGGCTGTGGTCAAAACATATAAGATCAGCTAGCTGTAGTGATTCCTAAGTCACCTTTTTCAGTTGAAGTACCTGCTAAATTACACACCTGTCCATTCCGTTGTTGATTGGCACTTGGGATGCTTCTATCTCTTTGTTATTGTGAATGATGTGGCAATAAACCTGTCTGTGCATATATAGATTTGTGCCACAGCTCTGATTTCTTTGGGGTATATTCCCAGTAATAGGATAAGTGGGTCAAATAGTATACATCTCTTGGTGTTGTTGTTGTTGTTATGTGCCATCAAGTCGCTTGCAACTCATAGCGACCCTATGTACAACAGCCCTAAACTGTGCTCTATCCTGTGCCAATCTCATTGCCCCTGACACACACATCCCGAGTACCCCAGTCACTGAATCAATCCATCTCATAGAGGGTCTTCCCCTCCTGCACTGTCCCTCTATTCTACCCAGGATGATGTCCTTCTCCAAAGACCTGTTTCTCCTTACAACATATCTAAAGTATGTCAGGCAAAGCCCCAGAATCCTTGCCTCCAAGGAGCAGCCTGGTTTAATCCTCTCCACGATGAATCTGTTTGTTTTCTTGGCAGTCCATGGTACATTCAATACTCTTCTCCAGTACCACAGCTCAAAGGCGTCAATTCTCCTTCTCTCCTCCCTAGTCATTGTCCAACTCTCTGATGCATAACAAGTGATTGCAAAAACCATGGCCTGTATTAGGCAGACCTTAGGGTCCAGAGAGACACTGTTGCTCTTCAGTATATTGGAGAGGTCCCTAACAACAGACTTTACCATCTCAATACATTTTTTTTGTTTCCTGGCTACTGGTGTCAAGAGTGTTGACCGTGGAGACGAGGAAACTGAAGCTGTGAACAATCTCAATCTCTTCACCATCCATCCAGATGCTACCGACTGGTCCAGTGGTGAGAATTTTTGTCTTCTTGACATTGAGCCTCAGT
>NW_006400120.1:1173930-1175488 GCF_000299155.1 Elephantulus edwardii
TTCTCACATTCCAGGTTCCAATAACTAGTGTCTGCTTACAAATGTTCCTCTTCCTTTGTATTTCCATGCTTGACAGTTCTACACAATGAAATATTACGCAGCACTGAAACATAGTGACCACATGAAAAACATACACAGCCTGGATATGTCTGGAAAACACTATGCTGTGTGAAATACTGCAGTCACAAAAAGACTCTGTATGGCCAATGTTCTAACAAGAGGAAGAGAATGGAGGAGTGGGGAGAGCAGGGGAAGAATAGATCAATAATGAATACTGTACTGGAACAGGTTAAGGGGAAGACTATCTGACAGAGATGAGCAATTAGACATTATATGTACAAAATTAACAAACTGCAGCAGGGCGAGCATTACAAAGTGAACCCAGAGAAGGTAAGAAGGAAAATATGCATGAATGAATGAAAGAAAACCAATCTCTTTGTAAGCATTCACTAAAATCACAATTATATACAAAGTGTGACTAAGTTTGAAGTTTAGGCTTGCTGGTTTATTTGAAAACCAACTACCAGTGAAATGGCAGGGAGAGAAATGTTTTTGTGAGATATCATTGGTTTATACTGAACTTCTGAGTGATCACATAGGGATATCTGATAGAAGGTCGCTGTCCAACTAAATGTAGAGTTATTCTAGAGACATCTTCCTGCAACACTTACAGTGAACAAAACTTTGAGTAGCATATACTTTTATTCTAAATACTTTTGGATAGAATCACTTCTGATGCTGAAAATGATACTAGATCTTTAGGTAGGAAATACCTCTTTCATTACTCCGGATTACTAATAGAGTTAGTTTTAGATGCTTGTACCTATTCACAGTGTTTACATGTGCGTTGTGTGTGGAATATTATTTATAGTGTAAAAGTAGTTTCAATCACTTTAGCTTATAGGGACCATGACAGTTCATTAAATGTATCGAATTGGCGAGGCTATGGTGCCCAATCAACAGCAAGTCTAACTTCTAACTCTTAAGATGTTTTAATGTGGATGGAGGTGGTGAGGGAATTAGAAAAGATACAGTGGGGATCTGAAAAGATGGGGTAATAGTAGTTTTTGTTATGCGCCATTGAGTCACCTTAAAGCAACACTGTGCAATAAATAGCTCTGAATTCTACCTTATGCAGAGCCTGAGCCAGTCTTACTGACTCTGACACATCTCCCATTATTACCCCAGTTACATCTCATTTGGGTTCTTCCTCTCCTGAGCTGTCCCTCCACCCTTCCTAAACATGATGTCCTTCTTCAAGGACTGGTTCCTCCTGGACCCATGCCCAAAGTAATAGTGGGTATAGATCAATGATAATTTGAATTTTAATTGTATAAGACACAATGGCTGGGAATTATCATAAGAAATATAATGTGACTAAAGGAATGTGTGAAACACAATGTATACAAATGAATAAAATGTATACAAATTTTTATGCAACTCAATATAAAACCACAATCAACACTCTTAGCACCAGCACCCAGGAAATTAAAAGACGTATTGTGATGGGAAAGTCTGCTGTTAGAGTCCTCTCTAAAGTACTGAAGAGCAACAGTGT
>NW_006400120.1:1176943-1178541 GCF_000299155.1 Elephantulus edwardii
CTCCTGCGCTGTCCCTCCACCCTCCCAAGCATGATGTCCCTCTCCAAGGACCGGTCTCTCCTCACTACATGTCCGAAGTAAGTTAGACGGAGCCTCAGAAGAGATCCTATTCCAAAAAAAGGGGTCCTGACAGAGTGTGGAAATGATCAAACAATATTACTAAAATCCTGATGAAAATTGTCCAGAAATGACTGGAACAAGACACTGACACAGAATTACCAGAAATACAAGCTGGGTTTAGAGGAGGTTGTAGTTCTAGGTATATTATTGCCAATGACACATGGATCTTGGCAGAAAGCAAAGAACACCAGAGATATATCTATTTGTGTTTCATTGACTATGCAAAGGCATTTAACTGTGTGGATCACAACAAACTGTGGCTAACCTTGAGGGATATGGGCATCCAAGAACACTTGATTGAGCTTATGTAAAACCTACACTTGGACCAGGAGGCAGTTCTCAGAAGAGAGCAGGGAAACACTGTATGGTTCAAAATCAGGAAAGGAGTGTGTCAGGGATGCATCCTGTCTCCATACTTTTTCAATCTACATGCAGAACACAACATTCAAGAAGCAGAACTTTATGAGGAGGAATGTGGCATCAGAATTGGAGAAAGACTCATCAACAATCTATGTTATGCAGATGACACAACCTTGCTTGCTGAAACTGATGAAGACCTAAAGTTCTTGCTGCAAAAGGTCAAGGACTGTAGTCTTCAATATGGATTGAAGCTTAACATCAAGAAGACAAAGATTCTCACCACTGGGCCATTTGGCAGCACCATGATAGACAGAGAAGAGACTGAGGTTGTGAGCAATTCCAGCTTGCTCAGCTCCACAATCAAAATTCTTAACTGCTGGTAGCAGTCAGGAAATCAAAAGACTAACTGCACTGGGAACATCTGCTGTCATGGACCTCTCAGAGTACTGAAAAGCATGATGTCAATCTAGAGACTAAGATACCCCTGATCCAGGCCATGATCTTCGCAATTACTTGTTATGCTTCAGAGAGTTGAACTATGACTTAGGATGACTGAAGAAGAATCAATGCCTTTGAATTGTGATGCTGGAGAAGAGTCTTAAAATATACCATGAACTGCTAAAGAAACAAATAAATATATCTTGTAAAGGGTGAAATCAAGTTTCTCTTTAGAGGCTAGGATTTTGGAGCTTCGTTTCACATACTTTAGGCACATAACCAGGAGAGACCAGCCCTTGGAGAAGAATATCATACTTAGAAGGGTGCAGGGACAGCACAGGAAAGGAAGACTTTGTATGACATGGATTGATACAGTAACTGGGGCAATGGGGGTTGGTGTGTTGGAATTAGTGAGACTGGCTCAGGACAGGGCAGCATTCAGAGCTGCTGTACATACAGTCACTACAGGTATCACCACCCACTCCAGTCCACTTTACTATGCAGCTTTCATTCTCGACTGTTGTCATACAAATAATACCTAATCATACATTCATTTTAAGCAGTTCCTTTCCCTCATCTATTTCAATGTGTTGTTGTTATGTGCCATCGAGTCGTTTCCGACTCATAGCGACCCTATGCACAACAGCTCTAAACCCTGCTCTATCCTGCGCCAACCGCAC
>NW_006400120.1:1180056-1201138 GCF_000299155.1 Elephantulus edwardii
AAATTCCTCTGTATCTGCCCATTCCTTTCTACATAATGACTCAGTATATTCCTTCCATCTTCTTTTAATACTTCCTGGATCATTTAATATTCTGCCCGAAGCATCCTTGATTACAGCAACTCTAGGTTTTCAATGTAGTGTACATTATTTATCGCCTCTTTTCTTAGTTTTCCCCCAACCTCGATGTCAGTCTTATTTTACAACAGTGGCATTAAAGTTAATTTGAATATAAATAAATGTAACCAAATTATAGTCATGTCAGCTGTAGCACCAGCCACATTGTAAAAGCTCAATATTTACACATGTCTAGTGGAGACCACTTTGGGTGATGCAGGTCTGGATACTAACCCAGTATCCACAGGCTTTGCAGATGAGACTTGGAGGAGAGCTATCAAAGGAAAGGATGGTTATTTTTCAATACTTATGTCGAAACTGTAGAGGACACCCAGTCAATGAATGAATATTCATTCTCTAGAGAGTAGAGAAATAGAAAAGCCTTTAGTCTCTATAAAAACATGAAAATATGATGTTGTTGTTAACTACCATTGAGTCATAGGCGGTTCATAGGAACCCTATGAATAAAAGACCTGAACACTTGTATAGCTTTCATTGTTTCTCCAAGTTCATAGAGTTCCCAGAGGCAAACTATTTCAGAAGTGGATGCCACTCGTGCTTCCAGGTGTGTTTTAATCGGGGAGCTCCACCAAATACTGGATAACCATTATCACATTTGACACATCAGTGTCACAGTGTCCAGCATCACAGCAACCACGAGTTACCTCTGCACAGCAAATGGACAGGCCACTTGGGAGGAATATACAGGGAAATACATGACAAAAGAAGAAGAGTCAAAAGGAGGACAGCCCTTTAGAGATTGTTAAAAGTAAGTTCTAAAGCCTTTTGGATCACACTGACAATCAACCCAATGGCTTGATGACTAAGCTACAGAAGAGAAAGTTGCTGGGTGAGCAGAGACAGTCCTGGTTGTATGTAAATCCCTGTTATTAAAATGAATGGAATATATACTTGCAGTCTTACTGAGATGTATGACTAACATAGTTTGGCCTTGTGCTAAGTCCTCAGCAGAGCTTGGCTAAAAATAATGCAGCTGATTCAATCAGCTGTTGTTAGGCTAGTAGGACCTGTTCTTCTCTGTAAGTCAAGATGACATGCAGGTGAGAAGGTAGAAAATGCAGTGGAGCAGGGCAGTGAGTATAGTGTCCCTGGGTGTGAGGACAGAGGGAGCATGGCCAAAGATAACATGCTCATGGTCTTCACACATACAAGGAAGCTCACAAAGGTTACTCTCCTTCCCCCCAAATCCACATTCTATCTTCTCCTGCATCCTTTCTGTGCCTCACACTTTAGCCAACAAGAACCTACGGTAGTGGATTAAGTCTCTAATGTCAGATAGAAACCAGAGGTATTCAGTCTCCTGGACCTTAGGAGAAGGTCAACCTGTTATTTAAGGTGGCATCCCATGTTCTGGGCATAAGCCATTTTATAGAATGTTGTTCTTGGTCTTTAAGTAAACTAAGGTACCCAGACTTGATTGACTCTTTAGAATTATGTAACCACCAAATAATTTTAAAAAAACAAACTTGATAGAAGATGGAGCTGCAGAGAGCTCTGAGATTTATTTACAAAGATACATCACAGGATTCCCTTACATACCACATGCTCTACTTCAGGAGAGACAGGAACACAGGCACACAGTCTCTCTCTCTCTCTCTCTCTCTCTCTTCCACTCTCCCTCTCTCCCTCCCTCGTTTCTTCCCCCCCCCCTTCTCTGCCCACCCATCCTGCCAGACAAGGAACATGAGGCATGATGTCATTCCCAACCAGTACTAGGCAGGGCCTTCTTCTTCATGGGCTCCCCTTGCCCACGGCAGAGGTGGGGTCCTCCTCCAAGTGGTCAGACCTCAACGCTTCCACTGTGACATTGGGGCTGGGTGACATGGGGCTTCAACCAGATTGCGGTAGGGGGTGAAACCTATGTTGGTAATGCCAGGTGTGATGAGTTGGGAGCAGACAGAGATTGGTACTATGCCTCCGATGACTCAGAAGACCAGAGGCCCAGGTTCCTGGATGCTGAGCTTTTCTCTGCCTTGGGAGGTATGATGTCCCAGCCCATCAGGCAGAGCCTGGGAAGGGCCAGCATATCAGAGGCATCAAAGCTTTTACACCGGTGGATGTGGTAGCAGTGTGGGGGCTTGATGACTGACAACAAGATGTTGACTCTAACCTTCACTGGCTCTGCCAGAGTCTCAGGGCCCTGCCAGTCACGGGGTGTCTTGCTAAAGCAGCAAGGGGTTCCAGGATTCGCAGGTAACAGTACACATAATCATGGTCTTTGTCCATGTCCCTGATCTCACAAAAGCTGAGGAACTAGGGACTCAGAGTTCCTGAAGATTGGCCTCCTGGAATTCCTGCAGCCTTGAGAAAAAAAAGCTTCAGACGTGCTGGTGAGGGGAGAGTTGCTGTCCAGAGAAACCAATCCATCCATAGGCCAGGTACTGAAGTGCCAGCTCTGCTCAGGTACTAAAGACGCCTCACTGAAGGGCACTCTGGATTTGAATGGTCTGCCCTGTCTGGGAGTCCTCAGGGCATCCTGGAGCCCCAGGCCACCCAACTCTGTCTCTGCATTGCTTGAGTCTGAGGTGTCCAGGAAGGGTGTTAAGTGAGGTGTTGGCTGGTCCGTGGAATTCTGGAATTTGCATTTGGGAGGTAGGATGGAAACTGTCAGGGAGACAGCTCCGCCAGGCCAAGTCAGACCAGAGGCACCTTCTCGGGGGCACATCTGGAGAAGAAGCTTTGGAAACTGTTGTATCATCTCCTGAGATTCTGGTGTATCATCTCCTGAGATGCTGGTGTCTCTGCAACCATGATGCAACCGTGGTTGCTGCTAAAGTCCACGTTTATCTTGGAGACAGCCTGGGCCATTGACAGCGTCCTGCCCAGCCTACAGCTGTGTCAGGAGCCCCAAGTGGAGACTCCACAGCTACACCAGGCCTTCAGGCCCCATTGTCCTGATTGTGTCATCAAGCTTTCCACAGGATATCTCACTGGTTCCTGGACTGAGAAACACCTTCAGAGGTGGGTTTCAGGGTTCAGTTCTTTTACACCCGGAAGTTCCAACCAAAAAATAATTTGAAGAGAGAACTTGAAGAGATGTCCCAATAGAATTATCAACTGGGCATGAACCACAAAAACCTGAATTACTTACCCCCTCAGTTTACTCATCCGTAAAATCAGCTCAGGTACAACTTGAAGATAATGAGGGCTTGTTTCCAGATCTCCACGCTGAAGAACAAACCTAATAAATCAAGTAACACAGTAATGCTTTTTTCTTTTCCAGTAAATATAGCAATTGTGTACACTACTGTTGTATACTACTATATGAGCTTGGAAGCAGGAGTGGCATCCACTTCCATATATAGATTGTCTCTGGAAGCCCTATAAACCTGGAGAAAGAATGAAAGTCACGCAAAGTATTGAGGACTTTTGTTCATAGGGTAGCTGTGAGTCGCCTATGACTCAACAGCACTTAACAAGAACAACACCACTGTTATATGCTGTCAAGTTGGAATCAAGTCATAGCTAATCCTCTAGCAGGTCTTTAGAGGCAACAAATCACAAGGGAAAAGATATCTCATCCTTCTCCCTCACAGCAATGGTGGATTCAAACCATGTGCCTTTAAGATTTCAATGCAGCTTCTTACCATGAGGCTACCAGACTAGAGCATAGTCTATTAACTGTGCAATACCATAAGAAACTATTCGAAATGTTTTGAGACTTATAAAAATGTGACACAGTGACATGAATTGGCCACATGCTGTTACAAAAATGATGCACAAATAGACATTCTTGGGTGGGATCATCTGATTGACTGGATCTCCACTCAACTCACTGCTGTGGAGTCAGAACTGACTCACAGTTGACCCTTCATTGGGTTTCCAAGGCTGTAAATTGCTCAGGGGAAGATTGGACAGCTTTCTCCCAAGTAACCACTGGTGGATTTGAAGCTACCAGAGATGTGACCGTCGTGTGAGTGCCAAAACTTCCCAAAGGCTACGTCACAAGAGCTTCTTTGATTCAACCAAAGATTTAAAAACAAGCAAAACAAAAAAAGTGAGTGATTCTAAGTATGAGAACAGGATTTGAAAGAGGGGATAGGAAGATCGTGATCATTTTGTATTTAGACACTTTGAAGTTGAAATTTACTGTCCCTATTTCTTCTTTGCTACCTTTCACCCTCTGCTGATGATTCTGTTTCCCTTTCTCGTGACCCTGAGGCTCATTATAGTTTGTAGTGTAGAGAAAGGATCTCTTCTATGTACTGTGAGTCAGGCTATAAAACCTCAGACAGAGAAAAAAGAAATCATGAGAAAAATTCCCTAATTTGCAGAGTTAGCTTCAGGTTATAAGTGACTTAATTTCAAGCTATCTGGAGTAATGAACTCCCAGGCCTTTTCATAAATCGACTTTGGCAGTTCAATCTTTCCTGCCTGCTAGACATTTCCATGAATAGCTCACATATATTATGAATTTTAGTAACTTTAACCAAAATTGATTGACCGTGTGGAGGATATATAGTTAGGAATTGTTTTTGCTTCATATTGTTGTTGTTTCAGATGTCATCAGATCAAACAAGACTCAGACTGATTTTTTGGACAAAAGATCTGACCTTGCCTTGTCCCACGCCTTCTACATGACCTTCTCAAGCTCACTGCTGTAGTCACTATGTCATTCCATTTCACAGGAAGTCTTCCTCTCTTCTGCTGACACTCTACCTTTTCCAGCTTGATGTCTCTCTCTAAGGACTCGTTCCTCCTGAAAATATGGCCAGAATAAGTGAGACAGTTTCACCATTGTTGCCTCTAAGGAACACTCTAGTATCATTTCCTTCAAAACAGATTTCTTTGTATTTATTCTTTTGCACTTTATAGGCTATTCACTACACTCCACCAGCACCACAATTCAAACTCATTATCCAACTTTTCCATATATAGGTAGTAACTAACAATATCCAGGCTTTACTCTTTAAACTGACACACTTGGTTTTTAGAACTGTGGAGAGGTCCTCGACTATTTCCTGTGCAACATGCCTTTTAATTTCTTGGCTATTGCTACTTTGAGTATTGATTGTAAATCCAAGTAAAATGAAATTATTGACAACTTTAATTTACCCCCTTAATATATCATCCAGAAAGAAGGCAAAATCTGTCATTACAAAGACAGAAGAGGAAGAACAGACCGAGATGGATGTCAGAAGAAACTCTAAATATTGCGCTAGAGTGCCAAAAAGCCAAAAGAAAGGGAAGAACTCAAGATATTAAGGAGTTGAACAGAAGGTTCCAGAGGGCAGTGCAGGAAGATAAAGTATTACAATGAAATGTGCAAGGAGCAGAGTCAAAATCAAAAGGGCCAAACTCGCTCAGCATTTCTTAAGGTGAAGGAACTGAAGAACAAACTCAAACCTTGAGTTGCAATATTTAAAGATGCTTTGGGAAGAATATTAAATTATCCAGGAAGCATTAAAAGAAGATGGAAAGAGTATACAGAGTCATTGTACCAAAATAAATTGGTGGACACAGAAGAATTTCATGAAACAATGTATGAGCAAGAGCCTGTGGTGCTGAAGGAAGAAGTTCAAACTGCTCTGGAAAAATTGGCAAAACCCAAGGCCCCAGGAATTGATAGCATGTGAATTGACATATTTCAACAAATAGACGCTTCCCTGGGTGTGCTCACCAAGTTGTGCCAAGAAATCTGAAGCACAACCACCTGGCCAACTGATTGGAAGAGATCTATATTTGTTCCTGTTTCAAAGAAAGGAGATCAGACAGGCTGTGGAAATTATCGAACAATATCCTTGATAGCACATGCAAGAAGATTCTGCTGAAGATTATCCAAAAACGACTGGTAAAGCACACCAACAGAGAACTGCCTAATGTGACGATAGATTTAGAAGAGGTTGTGACACTAGGGATACTATATCTAATGTGAGATGGATCTTCGCTGAAAGTGGAGAGTACCAGAGGAATGTCTGTGTTTCATTGATTATGCAAAGTCATTTGACTGTGTGGATCACAACAAACTGTGGCTGACTCTGAGAAGACTGGGAATCCCAGAACACCTGATTGTGCTTATGCGAAACTTATACTTGGACCAGGAAGCAGTTGTCAGAATAGAGCAAGGAAACACTGCATGGTTCAAAATTGGGAAGCGAGTGCATCAAGGATGTGTCTTGTCTACATATGTTTTCAATCTATATGCACAATGAATTATCCAGGAGGCAGGGCTCTATGAGGAGAAGTGTGGCATCAGGATTGGAGGCAGACTCATCAACAATCTGTGTTATGTAGATGACACAACCCTACTTGGAGGAACTGAAGCTGCAGAAGATCAAGGACTGCAGTCTTCAATATGGATTAAAGCTCAACATCAAGAAAACAAAGATTCTTAGCACTGGAAAGATAGACAGCATTATGATAAATGGTGAAGAGATTGAGATTATTGACAGCTTCAGTTTGCTTAGGTCTACAATCAATACTTTTGGTACCAGCATCCAGGAAATTAAAAGATAAATTGCATTTGGAAAGTCTGCTGTCAGAGACCTCTCTAAAGTACTGAAGAGTGACGATGTCAGTCTGGAGACTAAGGTGCTCCTGATACAGGCCATAGTCTTTGCAATTATTTGCTATGCATCAGAGAGCTGGAAAATGACTAGGGATGATAGAAGGAAAGTTGATGCCTTTGAACTGTGGTGCTGGAGAATGGTAATCAATATACCATGGACTGCTAGAAGAACAAGCAAGTTCATCCTGGAGAGGGTGAAGCCAGACCGCTCCTTGGAGGCAAAGATTCTGATGTTTCGTCTGACATACTTTGGACTTGTTGCAAGGTGGGATCAATCCTTGGAGAGGGATGTCATGCTTGGGCGTGTGGAGGGACAGTGCAGGAGAGAAAGACCTTCAATGAGATGGATTGATTCAGTCACTGGTGTAATGAGGATAGGTTTGTTGGAGACAATAAGATTGACAAGGGATGGAGCAGAGTTTAGGGCTATTGTACATAGGGTCGCTATGAATCGCAGGTGACTTGACTGTACGTAACAACAATAACAACGACAACACTATAACTTCTCTAAAGTACTGAAAAGCAATGATGTCAGTCTGGAGACTAATGTGTGCCTGATCCAGGCCATGGTCTTCACAATTATTGGCTATGCAACTGAGAGCTGGACAATAACTAAGGATGATAGAAGAAGGATCGATGCCTTTGAGTTGTAGTGCTGGGGTTAGGGTTAGGGTTAGGGTTAGGGTTAGGGTTAGGGTTAGGGTTAGGGTTAGGGTTAGGGTTAGGGTTAGGGTTAGTCTTGAACATACCATGGACTACAAAGAGAATAAACAGCTCTGTCCTACAGGGGGTGAAACATGGCTGCTCTCTGGAGACAAGGATTTTGAGGTTCTGTTTCACATTTTTTGGGTACGAGGACAAGAGGGACCAGTCCTTGGAGAAGGACATCATGATTGGAAGGGTGGAGGAACAGCACAGGAGAGGAAGAACTTGGATGAGATGGATCGACTCAGAGAGTGGAGATATAGGATTAGGTCTATTGGAAATGGTGAGATTGACTCAGAATAGGACAGGGTTCAGAGCTAATGTACTATGAGTCACAGGTAACTAGATGGTACACAGCAACAACAACAAATACTATAGTCCTTTTTATGAAGGAGACTCTTTTTGTCCCCCATATGGCTCTTTTGTGATTTTCTGTGATGACTGTTTATTGAAATACATTTGTAAACAATTTAAAAATCCGCCTAAGCTTTGACAGTAACTGAATTAGTATTATGAGTTTGTAATGTTTGGGAGAATAACCCATTTCTTTCTTATAAGAAAAATACTTAAATTCAAAACAGGATTCACATTAAAACAAAGATTACCTTGAGGCATGGCTCCCTTATGGTAATTGTGGAAAGCATTTTCAGATGAGAGATGAGTCCTTACAGATTGGTTGCTAGACCATGACACAGCATATTTACCTCATGCAGTGGGTCTTTTATTATCTTCTCAAATAAAATAACTTAGTGAATTGGACAAAACTGCTGCAAAAGACCTTTTTTTTCTTCTTAAGCTTTTTTTTTTATAATTTTAATGAGCATTTACAGAGATTTTGGATTTCCATTCATTCATTGCTGCACTTCTCTCCCCGCCCAGCCCTCCCCCCTCCCCCAGTTCGCTCCTCTCTTTCAAAAGTAAAAGAAACACTCCCTCCCTGGGACATAATCCCCCCCACACCCCTCTCGCCAGAAGTGTTAAAAAAAGCAAAGATGGCACCTTGTTGGCTAAGGTTAACCTGGCCCAAATCAAAATGTTTTTAATCATCATCTATGTATGTAGGTTAGAAACCTCTCAAAACGATTGACGCATAACTATGTCAGTTCAAGAACTAAGGTGTGTCTCATTCAGGCTATGGTCTTTCTGATAACTTACTATGTATCAGAGAGCTGGACTATGAATAAAAATGACAGAAGACTTGAGCTGTGGTGTCAGAGAAGAGTACTGAACATTACATGGACTGTCAAAAGAACAAACAAATATGTCTTGGAGAAAATGCATCCAGAGTGCTCTTTGGAGGCAAAGATGATGAGGTTTCACTTCACATACTTCAAGCATGTAACTAAGAGAGATTATCACTTGGAGAGGGAGATGATTCTCAGAAAGGTAGACAGTCAGTGAAGGAGAGGAAGATCCTTGACCATGTGGATTGACATCATGGTTGCCACAATGGGTTCCAAAGTGTCATGAAGTCTGAGGATGAATAGGATAAGACAAGGTTCAGATCTGTTATTTATAGGGTTGCTATGGTCATACTTGACAGCACCTTCTAACAACAACAACAACATATGTCTATAAAAGCTAGACAGTAAATTAGAAATATAACAAATTAGTAGACAATATTGAATATACCATGATCTATGGTGCAGACTATGGGGAGCTCTGGTTGGGAGCTCTAGTGGGTAAGGATTTGTGCTGCCAACCCAAAGACAGGGAGTTCAAATCCACTAACTGCTCCACAGAAGAGAGATGAGAGATCTCCTCCAGGTGATTTACAGCCTCTGAAAACCCGCTGGAGGGTCATCTATGAGTTGGTTCCAACCTGACAGCAATAAATTGAGTTGAGTTGTTGACAGACTATCAGGAGCAATGCCATTGTCTTGCATTTCTGTGAAAGAATTCCAGTCTCTAACTAATATACCAACAAATATAACAGGTAATCTAGGTGGTATAGTTCACAAGGAGTTGTGCCTCTAACAGGTCAAATCCACCAGTTAGTCCTTGGAAAATGATGAGCACTGTCCTCTTAGATGGTTTATAGTTAGAAACCCAAAGGAGGGACAGTTATAAGGCAGTTCTTACTCAATTTCAATGAGTGAGTGAATGAGTTATTGTTGTTGTTATGTGCCATCGAGTCGCTTAGGACTCATAGCGACCCTATGTACAACAGCCCTAAACCGTCCTCTATCCTGTGCCAATCGCACTGTCTCTGACATACCCATTCCAATTGCCCCAGTCACTGAATCAATCCACCTCATACAGGGCCCCTCCTGTGCTGTCCCTCCACCCTACCAAGCATGATGTCCTTCTCCAAGGACCGGTCTCTCCTTACAACATGTCCAAAGTATGTTAGACGAAGCCTCAGAATCCTTGCCTCCAAGGAGCAGCCTGATTTAACCCTCTCCAGGATTAATCTGTTTGTTTTCCTAACAGTCCATGGTACATTCAATACTCTGTTACAGCACCACAGCTCAAAGGCATCAATTCTCCTTCTATCTGCCTTAGTGATCGTCCAACTCTCTGATGCATAACAAGTGATTGCAAAGACCATAGCCTGTATCAGATGCATCTTAGTCTCCAGAGTGACACCATTGCTCTTCAGTACGCTGGCGAGGTCCCTAACAGCCGACTTTCCCATCACAATACATTTTTTTTATTTTCTGGTTATTGGTGCCAAGAGTGCTGACCATGGAGCCAAGCAGACTAAAGTTGTTAACAATCTCAATCTCTTCACCATCCATCCTGATGCTGCCATTTGGTCTAGTGGTGAGAATCTTTGTCTTCTTGACATTGAGCCTCAATCCATACTGAAGGCTAGAGACCTTGACCCTCAGTTTCAGGTCCTCCTCAGTTTCAGCAAGCAGGGTTGTGCCATCTACATAGCGCAGATTGTTAATAGATCTTCCACCAATCCTGACACCACACGTCTCCTCATAGAGCCCAGCCTCTCAGATAATCTGTTCTGCATACAGGTTGAAAAGGTATGGAGATAGGACACATCCCTGGTGTCCTTTCCCAATTTTGAACCATGCAGTGTTTCCCTGCTCTGTTCTGACGACTGCCTCCCGGTTCAAGTATAGGTTTCGCATTAGCACGATTAAGTGTTCTGGGATTCCCATTCTTCTCAGAGTCAGCCACAGTTTGTTATGATCCACACAGTCAAATGCCTTTGCATAGTCAATGAAACACAGATAGACATTCCTCTGATATTCCCTACTTTCAGCTAAGATCTATCTAACATTAGCTACAATATCCTAGTACCACAACCCCTTCTAAACCCAGCCTGGACTTCAAGCAGTTCTCTGCTGAAGTGCTGTTCCAGTCGTTTTTGGGTAATCTTCAGTGGAATCTTGCTTGCATGTGAAATCAATGATATTGTTCTATAGTTTCCACACTCTATTGGGTCACCCTTCTTTGGGATAGGAACAAATATAGATCTCTTCCAGTCAGTTGGCCAAGTGGTTGTTCTCCTGATTTCTTGGCACAACTTGGTGAGCACATCCAGGGCAGCATCTGTTAGCGGAAATACGTCAAATAGTATACCATCTATTTCTGGTGCCTTATTTTATGCTATTACATTCAAAGCAGCTTGAACTTCTTCCTTCATCATCCTAGGCTCTTGCTCATATGTTGTTTCGTTAAATTCTTCTGTGTCTGCCAATTCCTTTCAATACAATGATTCGGTATATTCTTTCCATCTTCTTTTAATACTTCCTGGATTATTTAATATTCTTCCTAAAGCATCCTTGATGAGGGAGCAAGTGAATGATCAGAAAAACTAACAAATCTATTATCAAGTTATGTTCAGAATATTCCTCACAAGCAAGGATGGCGAGACTTCATCCAATGTACTCTGGACATATTATCAGGAGGAAGCCAGTCTCTGGAGAAAGACATACTTCATGCATTAAAAAAATGAGGACTCCTATGGATTGACATGGTAGCTGAAACAAAGGACTTAAAGATGATAACAACCCTGGTGGTGACACAAGAAGAAGCAGTGTTTTGTACTGTTTGACCTAGTGTCATTATGAGTCAGAACCAACTACCTAACGTCTGTTAACATTATCTTCTCATTATTTCTGACTAGATTTTATTTATAGTCGTTGTTGTTATTATTATGTGCCATCAAGTCACCTGCAACTCATAGTGACCCTCTGTACAACAGGTTTGAAACCTGCCTTGTTCTGAGTCAGTCTCAATGACTCTGGCACATCAATCCCCATTTCTCCAGTTACTGTATCAGTCCATCTCATCCGGGGTCTTCCCCTCCTGCACTGTCCCTCCACCCTTCCAAACATGACGTTTTTCTTTATGGATAGGTCCCCCTGGTCACATGCCCAAAGTATGTGAGATGGAGCTTCAAAATCCTAGCCTTCAAGGACAAACTTGGTTTTACCCTCTCCAAGACCGATTTATTTATTTTCTTGCCATCCCATGGTATGTTCAAGACTCTTCTCCAGTACAACAACTTAAGGCAAAAATTCTTTGTCTGTCATCCTTAGTCACTGACAAGCTCTCTGATACATAGCAAGTAATTGCAAAGACCGTGGCCTGGATCAGATGTACTTTAGTCTCTAGACTGACATTTTTGCTTTCCAATACTCTGTTCCTGACAGCTGTGCTCTTGTGAAAACTATATATGGATCATCAGGTCATGAAGAGAGCAAGAAAACACTACTTAGTTCAAAATCAGGAAAGGTGTGTGTGCCAGGGATGCATCTTACGTCCATACCTTTTCAATCTATTAGTGGAACAGATCATCCAGGAGGCTAGACTTGATGAGGAGGAATGTGGCATCAGGATTGGAGGAAGACTTGTCAACAACCTTTGTTATGGAGATAGCACAACCCAGCTTGCTGAAACTGAGAGGGACTTGAGGCTTTTGCTTCAGAAGGTCAAGGACTGCCACTTTCAATATGGATTGAAGTTCAACATCAAGAAAACAAAGATTCTCATCACTGAGCCAATTGGTAGCATCATGATAGATGGAGAAGAGATTGATATTGTTAAGAGTTTCAGCTTCCTTGGTTCCACAATCAACAGTCTCAGTACCAGCAGCCAGGAAATAAAAAGATGAAAAGCATTGGAAAAAATCTCTCAGCGGCCTCTCACGAGTACTGAAGAGCAAAGATGTCAGTGTAGTTATTAGGTGCATCTGATCCAAGCCAAGGTCCTCATAATTCTTTGCTATGAAATAGAGAGCCTGACAATGACTAACAATGATAGGGAAGAACCGATGACTTTGAGGTGTGGTGCTGGAGAAGAGCATTGAACATACTATGGACTACTAAGAGAATAAATAGGTCTGTCCCATGTTGGAGAGGGTGAAACCAGGCTGCTCCTTGGAGACAAGAATTTTGAAGTTCTGTCTCAAATACACTGAGATGTTGTCAAGAGTGGCAAGTCCTTGGAAAGGAACATCATGCTTGTAAGGGTGGAGGGGAAGTACAAAAGAGAAAAACCCTGGATGAGATGGACTGACTCAGTGACTGGGATATTGGAGGTAGGGGTGTTGGAGACAATGAATTGACTCAGGATAAAGCAGGGTTCGGAGGTGTTGTATACAGGGTCACTATGAGTTGCAAGTAATGTCACGTAACAACAATAAAAAAATGTGCATGTATATTTGAAACTCTTCATTGATTCAAAGCAAATGCTCCCCCCAAAAACAGTCAATGACATTTGGGTTGTTTTGGGTTGTTTTTTTTTCCAGAGATTATGATAATGCCATTTTGGACTAGAAAAAAAATTATTCCAAAGCCATAAATAAACATCTGATTGAAAACAATACATAAGCAGTCAACATTATGGCAAAAGTAAAATAATCAGTTAAAAATAAGTAAGAGAGAATTGTAGCTTATTTATGTCATTTTATATTCTTTGAGATAACCAGTGAAAAGTAAGGACTAGGAAAGTAGTTACTCGTTAAATATTCCACTTTTAAAAATTCTGCAGCTGCTTATCAATTCCCACTAAGTGAAAATAAGAAATTTAAAGGATAAAATGCACTGGAAAAAACTAACAGACGAGGAGCATCCCTGGAGAGGGTCACTAGGGAAAGACATGACTCTATCAAGCAGACGGTCAGTGGAAAAGAGGAAGGCCCTCTGCAAGATGGATTGGCAGAGTGTCTTCAGCAATGCTGTCAACACAGCAATGGGTGTGAGGACGATGTAGGACCGGGCCGTGCTTTGATCTGTTGTATATAGGGTCGCTATGAGTCAGAGTTGACTTGATGAAGGAACTTCATAATTACCCCTGGGAATAGAAACAATGTCAGTTTCAGATATGACACTTTGGTAATCCCCTACTCACGTATCTGTTGCAGTTTCAGTGTCTAAAATTCAAATGAGAATCAATCGTCACTTTATTATGAGATAAAAATGGGAAGGAAAGTGTAGCTGAGGCTTACTTTGTGACTCTGAAGTACTCACGCTGCACTGTGAGTATTAATTTGCAATATAGTGAGTCTACATTACCTCTGATTTACCCACTGTGTTACTGATTGTCACAATGAAATTGAAACTTCATCTCACATGCTTTAGGCATGTGGTCAGGCGGTGCTAGTCCTTGGAAAAAGACATCCTGCTGGGAGAGGTAGGGAGTGAGCAAAAGAGAAGACCCTCAATGAGAAGCATTGACATAATGATTGCAGTAACAGGCTTGGGCAGGGCAGAGATGATGACGATGATTCAGGATAGGGTAAGGTTCCAAACTTTTGTTTATAGGGTCTCTATGAGTTCAACTGTATGAGTTCAACTCAATAGAGTGTAACCACCTTCATCTCTGATTTACCTAGTTTACTCCTGTATGCAACATGAGCTCTTCCTCAATTTCTACTCTACTTATTGTTCACTTAAAGCTTTCATTATAGCTCATAAAGGTATTTTTTAGAATAAAATAAAAAACAAGCAGGAAAGGAAGGTGTCTTTATTAATATCGGAGCAAATAAACTCTAATGGTGCGACAGGAGGGAACCAGCTTGGCGTTCACATGATCGTTCTTCTCCTGCTAAACTTTCCTTTACCTGTTCTACTTCAAAATTCTTACTTCTTGAGACTTCACACTGGTAGTTTTCATAGATATGGTAGCAATTCCTCTTCTTCCTAGAATAAATAAGTCAGAACCAATTCTAAGACAGTGATTATCCATCAGTTTGGACATACACATTCCTAAAATAGCTTCTTCCTGACACACTTCATCATCAAAGCTCTGTTTCTGTCAATTTTCAAGATAAAATACAATCTCAAAACTTACTACACAGCTCTAATAAACAAAACAGTATGGTACTGGTACAATGAAAGGTACATAGACCAATGGAACAGAATTGAGAACCAAGGAATTAGCCCATCTACCTACAAGTCAGCAGGTATTCAACAAGGAAATAAAGCCTATCAAATGAGGAAACAAATGGTGATGGCAGAACTGAACTGCTATGTGCTCTATTCTATTTGTGTTTTATTGACTATGGAAAGGCCTTTGACTGTGTGGATCATAACAAGTTATGGCTAACAGTGAGAAGAACAGGAATCCAGAACACTTAATTGTGCTCATGTAAAACCTATTCTTCCACCAGGAGGCTTTTGTGTGAACAGAGCAAGAGAATACTATATGTTTTAAAATTAAGAAGGGAGTATGTCAGGGTTATATTCTCACTGTATAGTTGTTCAATCTATATGCTGAGCAAGTTATTCAAGAAGTTAGACTTTATGAAGAGGAATGTGGTATCAGAATCTGAAACTCATCAATAACCTGTATTATGCAGATGACAAATCCTTGCTTGCTGAAAGTGAGGAGGAATTGAAGCACTAGTTACAGAAAACCAAAGAATACAGCCTTCAATATGGATTTTACCTCAATATCAAGAAAACAAAGATTCTTACCACTGGACCAATAGGCAACACCATGATGGATAGAGGAGAGATTGAAACCATGAACAACTTCATCTTACTTGGATCCATAATTAAAACCCTTGGTGCCATCAGTCAGGAGAACAAGAGATGTATTACACTTGGAAAGTCTGAAGTTATGGACTGCTTCAAATTATTACAGAGTAATGAGGTCAGTTTGAGGATTAAGGTGCATCTGATTCAGGCCATGGTCTTTCAAATCAGTTGCTAAGCTTCTGAGAGCTGGACCATGAATAAGGTTGATAGAAGAAAAATTGATGCCTTTGAGCTGTGATTTTGGAAAAGAGCACTGAACATTCTATGGACTGCCAAAAGAACAAATAGATTTTGGACAGGGTGTAGTCAGAGTGCCCTTTGAAGGCACTTACATGATTCCAGCATGTTGCTAAGAGGGGCTATTCCTTGGAGAGGGACATGGTACCAGGAATGGTGGAGGGTCAGTGAAAGAGAAGTACCTCAACCAGGTGGATTAACATGGTGACTGCTGCAATGAGCTCTAATCTGTCAGAAGTGTGAGGATGGCACAGGATAGGAGAAAGCTCATAAGGTTACTGAGCCCTACTCAATTCAACAGCATCTAACAACAACAATCTACAGAAAGCTGAAACTGGATCCACATCTCATATCATACACAAAAGTCAATTCAAAGTGGGTCCGAGATTTAAGAGTAATGTCTAAAACCATAAACATCCTAAGGGACAAAATGGGAGCAAACTTAGAAAGCCTAGCCTACAGTATAAATAGGCTGACAAATATAGCCAGAAATGACCAACCAAGAGAGGATAAAATTGAGGAATGGGACCTTCTTAGATTTAATCTAAGAAGGTGCATCAAAAACTTTTTTCAATAAGGATGGAAAGAAAATCTATTGACTAGGGAAAAGCATTTGACAATGCCATCTCAGTCAAAGGTCTCATACCAAAGTTTACAGAATACCATGGGCCTCCACAAGAAAAAGACTGATAACCCACTTACAAAGTGGCTAGAAGACATGGAAAGACTTTTCACAAAGGAAGACATTCAGATGTTCAAGAGACACACAAGGAAATGCCCCAAATCACTTCTAGTGCGATAATTTTTAACAGTAATTCACCACTAGGTCAGTTAGAATGTTAGAAAGAACAGACTCTTTTCTGATCAGGGTGCCTGGGGGCTTCCATCCACAGTTAGCACGTTGGCCTCGCCAGACTGTATCTCCTTCCACAGAGGAACTGCTAGCCAAACACTCTACCATCAGCCCCAGAAAGATCCACCTGCCTCACCCAGCTTGTCCCATGAAGGCACATCCTTGTCTCAAACTGGAACTAGATGTTCCACTTATCTCTTCAGTGAATTACCTTGAAAACTAATGCAAAGAGTGCCCCCTGATCTGTCCTGGGCCTCCCAGTCTCTCATGCCTTCCTCAGGGAATGGAATTCCAGAAATGGAATCTGTCTCTGAAGTTTGGATGGGGAAAGCTGCCCCTTCTTCATCGTCTCCACTCCCATCCCCAGCAGCCCTCTCCTTTCTCTGCAAGCCCCGGGCACAATATTCCCTGTACACTGGTACGTCGTTAGCTCCTTAATAAAGTGTTAAGTATAATTTTAATTCTGAGAGGGAGAAATTGTCATTATTATAATGAATATTTAGAAAAATAGGACTTGTAAAAACTCTATTATTTCAGAGGTTTATTTCTTAGATGAGAAGTGAGCTTACTGGTGGAGGGGAGGATCTTAACTACATTGCTATTGTTCTTGTCAGGTGTCTTGAGAGGAGTAAGACTCATAGTGACCCCGTGAACTACAGGCCTAAAACTTGTCCTACCCTGCTCCAGCCTCACCATCTCTGACATGCTTGAGTCCACCACTGCCGTCACTGTGCCCGTTCATCTTGCTGGAAGCCTTCTTCTCTTCCCCTGATGCTCCATCCTTCCATGCCTATGTCCCTTTCCAAGGAATAGCCTCTCCTAGCAATGTACCCAAAGTACATGACACAAAGCTTCACCAAGGAGCACTCTAATTGCACTTTTTCTGAGACATATCTTTTGTTCTTTTGGCTGTCCACGGAATATTCACTACTCTTCTTCAACACCGCAGTTATAAGGCGTCAATTATTCTTCTACCATGCTTCTTAATTGCCCAGCTCTCAGATGCATAGCAAGTGATTGAAAAGACCAAGGTTTGAATCAAGCATGCATTAGTCCTGAGCCAGGCACACCTTAGTTTTCAGACTGACTGCCATCATTGCTCTTCAGTGTTTCTGGAGGGATCCCTGATAGCAGATATGATGTCAAATCATGCAATGTTCCCTTTCTACATTTGAACACTAGTTTCTTGGTCTAAGTACATACAGTGTATGCATACATTTAAGTCTTCTGGAATTCCCATTCTTCTCAATGTTAGTCATATCTTGCTATGCACCACACACTCAAATGCCTTTGCATAGCAAATAAAACATAGATAGACATCCTCCTGGTATCCTCTGCTTCAGCTAGGACTCATCTTAAACTAGCAACGGTATCCCTGGTGCCATGGCCTCATCTAAATCCTCCTTGAACTTCTGTCAGTTCCCTATCTATGTACTGTTCTAGCCATTTTTGCATGATCTTCAGTTATATTTTACTTTCATGTGATATTAATGATGTTATTGTTGTTGTTGATTGCTGCCGAGTCGAGCACAACTCACAGTGACCCTATCTACAAAAGACCTGAAGCCTTTCTATAACTATCATCATTTCTCAAAGGCTGTAGAGTTTCCAGAGACATGTTGTTTAGAAAGTAGATGCTACTTCTGCTTCTTGCTCAATAGTTTCCACATTCTGTTAGATCTATTCTAGTCAGTTGGTCAATTAACTGTCCTCCAATTTTTCTAGAATAGACTGGTGATCACATCCAGGGCTGCCTTTGAAACAAGTCAATGGATATCCCGACAATTCCTAGAGCCTTCAACGAATCTTGAAATTCTTCCTTACTAACCATTGACTCTTAATTAGATGGTATTTCCTGTAATATTTCAGCGTCGATCAATTCTTTTCTTGTTAGGAGCCATCAACTATGACTCAGCAACTCTATGAACTACTTATCTGAACTTTGTCCTGATCTACTACACTCTCATGATCTCTGCCATGCCCATTGTCCCAGTCTCTGTGTCAATCCATCTCTTTGAGGGTAAGCCTCTCTTTCACTGACCCTCTGCTTTTTCCAGCATGATGTCCTTTTCCAAAGATAGGTGCCTCCTGACTACAGACTCCAAGTCTGTGGAACAAAGTATCCTCGCCTCTAAGTACCTCTCTGGTTGAACTTCCTCCAAAAATGATTTATTTGTTCTTTAGCAGCTCACAATAGCATATTCAATAAGACAAAAATCTTAAAGTTATGTAGATATGTGGAAGAAATTTGGGAAATCATTCATTTCATTATAGAAGAACTAGAAACCAAACAGGCTAACAGACTCACCCTTTCTTTTTGTATTTGTAAGCCACTCATAGAGAGTGTTCTTAACTTAGACCCGGGGATAAAACTAAGACAGAAACAAACACACAAATGCATATCTCTGTGCACAAATATCTTTCTTCAGCCTTTGATAAAGAGGTGAACCCCTTGACTTAGGACATGGTAGCTGAGATCTCACTGTCCATACTTGATGCATGTGAATTCTAAGCAATTACAGTGGTGCTCTCTAGCATACTCCAAATATATGATACCATAGTCAGGGGGGAAGGAGAATGTGGTTTCTGATTCTTAATCTTGCTTGCTTTTAGCTGGGAATCATTGGGTACCATCACCTGTCAGCTTGTTGAACTGTGTTGGCTTACATGTTGCCATGATGATAGAAGGTTTGCATTAATATTTCAAATATCAACAGGGTCACCAGGGTGGACAGTTTTCACCAGAACTTTTAGATGGTGATGGACTCAAAGATCTCAAGCTCAAATTCATCGTCATTGAGTCATAACCAAGACATAATTGACCTTCCAGTTGGGTTTCTGAAGCTGTAAATCATAGAGGAGAAGATGATTTTGAGTTTCCAGAGAAAATCTGCCCTTGGGTTAGCATTTCAGCTCCTAGCAGAGTATGTCATTAGAACTTCATAAGACAAATTACCCTGGTAATATAAGGAGAAAAAAACTTAGCTAATAAAAGTTTATGGGTTGTAGCAATGTCATTGAATGTTCTTGCTTTGGCAAGTCTTCAGGAGGGATCAATTACTAGATGTGGCCATTCTGTTTGGTGAAGCAGAGGACCAGTGAGGGCCAGGGTGACCCTAGAGGGGAGGTTTAACAGACTGTGCAGATGTTCTGTTCTGGTGTCCATAAAGTCACCATGAATCAGCCTCAACAGCCACTAACAACAGCCCTCTCAGCCAAATTATTCAATCCCTCTGGTGTTCTGTTTTCCTCAGCTGCAAAACAGGGGCTCTTTTATCACCTCTGCTTTCCTTACAGAAATGCTGTAACATATGTACCAGACTAAATAACATATGGCTTGTGAAACGTCTTTGTAAACACAAGTCCTGAGCTTTACACAAAGGCATAAATATTGAGCATATGATCAGGCTGTGAAAACCTTTTGCTAATGGTACTTGTTGCTGTTATTAGGTTTCATCAAATTGGGTATGACGTGTCATTACCGCACGCACGACAGAACAGAACGCTCGTTTTTTTGCCATTCTTGCAACGTTTGCTATGTTTGAGCTTATTCGTCCACCCACTGTGCCAATTTCTCTTTTAATGACCTTCATCTTTTACAAGAGTTCTCTACTTTACCAAATACCAATCGACTTTACCCCTTCTCCAAGGACGGATGCCTCCTAATAGCATGTTCAAAGTAAGAAAGATAAAGAAACATCGTCACCGATTCTAAGGAACATTATGGCTGTACTTCTTTCAAGATAGATTTACTTGTTCTTCGGGAAATCTGTGATATATCCAATATTCTAATCCAAAACCCTAGTTCAAATGCCTCCCTTTTCCATCAGTCTTCTTTATTGGTTGTTCAGTTGTGGCATGCGCATGAGGCAATTGAAAATGCCATGACTGAGTCAGACGTGCATCACTCCTCAGAGGGATGTTTGCTTTTGAAGACTCTAAATAGGTCTTAAGAGAGCAAATTTGCCCAATACAATACACTCCTTGATCCCTTGATTGCTGCTTCAATGGGGGCTAATTGTAGATCCAAGAAGAGATCCTTGACTTTGTAATATTGGCTCCATTTATTATGATGTTGCTTATTGGTTCCATTGAGAGGACATTTTTATAAGGTAGAATAAAAACATTCAAGGCTCACAAGAGGAACTATAATATAAGGTCTAGCACGTCAGCTCTAGAGTCAGATGTAGAGATGAAGTTCAATCTGTGCTCCTTTCTACATGTGTGAGTCGTGTGCCTTCACTCACTCACCTGTCAGAAAGGAATAATAATAATACTTTTGCACAACAAAGTGTGTTAACAGATTGCTTTTGGGTCTTTGGGTTAATGGTATCTCCTCAGTGTGTGTTCAAATAAGTTAATTATTAATACTATGCTGCTATATTTAGCAGAAGGAGCTCTGGTAGTGTAGCTCATAGGAGGTTATACTGCTAACCCAAAGCTAAGCCTTTCTGCTGCTTCAAATGCATCAGAAGCTCCAAAGTCATGTCTTCCTGGGCAACTTGTTGTTGTTATGAAATCTAAAGTTGGAATCAAGCCGCAGTTGACCCTCCTGCGGGTTTTTAGAGGCAGTAATCACGTGAGAATGTTGGAACGAAAGGAATGTCAGAAGAGACTCTGAAAATTGCACTGGAGCGCAGAGAAGCCAAAGCACAGGGAAGAATTCAAGATACTAAAGAGTTGAATAGAAGATTT
>NW_006400120.1:1203638-1221180 GCF_000299155.1 Elephantulus edwardii
TGTTGTTGTTGCTGTTGTTAGTAGGTGTTATTGGTTTGGGTATGACTGAGAATGATCCTATGATCAACAGACCTGAATCCTGTCCTATCCTGTGCCAACCTCACAATCTGACACACTCGAGCCGATTGCTACAGTCAACATGTTATTTCACACAGTTGAGGATCTTCCTCTTTGTTACCATCCCTCCACTTTTCTAAGCACAATGTCCCTTTCCAAAGAATAGCCTTTCCCAGCAACAGGCCCAAAGTATGCAAGACAAAGCTTTTCCATCCTTGCCTTCAAGGAGCACTCTGGCTGCACCTTTTCCAAACCATATATGCTTGTTCTTCTAGGTGTCCATAGGATATTCAATGCTCTACTCCAACCCCACAGCTCAAAGTCATCAATTCTTCTGTCATCCTCATATATTCTCTAACTCAAAGCAGCATAGAAAGTGACTAAAAAGGGTATGGTCTGAATCAAGCACACCCCAGTCCTCAAAGTCATATAATTTCTCCTTAGTAATTTAGAGAGGACCCTGACTGCTGACTTTTCAAGTCAATGTGTCTCCGATCTCCTGCCTGCTGGTTACAAGTGTATTGATTATAAATGAAAGTTAGATGAAGTCACTGACAGTTTCACTCATGTTCTATCCATTATTATCTTGCAAATAGGTCCAATGGTGAAAATTTTCATTTTATTGACATTGAGATGCGTCAAAGTCTGCAATATTTGATCCTCTGTAGCACGTTTCAAGTTATCCTCACTTTGAGCAAGCAAATTTATATCATCCGCATATCGAAGATTATTGATGAGTCTGTGTGATTTACAGCCACTAAAAGCACAGTAAAGATGTCAGTTTTAGGATTAAGGTGCATCTGATTCAGGTCTTTCTGATCACTTGCTATGTATCTGAGAGCTGAACAATGAACAAGAATGATAGAAGAAGAATTGAAACATCTGAGCTGTGGTGTTGGAGAAGAGCACTGAGCCTTCTATAGACAGCCAAGAGAACAAACAGATACATCTTGGAGAGAGTGCAGCTGGAGTGCTTTTGGGGGCAAGAATGATGAAGGTTTGCCTCACAATCTTTGGGCATGGTGCTAGGAAAGCTGAAGGGTCAGCAAAGGAAAGGGAGACCCCAGGCAGGTGGACAAACACAGTGACTGCTGCAATGGGCTCTTGTGTATCAGGAAGTGTGAGGATGGTGCAGGATAGAACAGAATTTCAATCTTTTGTTCATAGATTCACAATGATTTGTACTTCACTCAACGGCCCCTAACTACAGCAAAAGCACACAAGAGAGTCAGCTACGAGTCAGCTTTAAAGCAGCAGTGCATAAGGCTAGAGGGAGGGAGATTTAGTGGTGTAGTCTACAGAGATCTGTGTAGCTAACCAGAACATCATACCTCCCCAGAGGTTCTGATCTACCAGTCACTCCATGGGAGAAAGATGGTAATCTCCTCCCATGAGATTTATAGCCTTGGAAAACCTGCTGGAGGATCAGTGATGGGTTGCACCTCAAGAGTAATGACTGACTTGAAGGCCAGAAAAATTATGGCTAACTTTGAGAAGAATGGGAATCCCAGAACAATTCATAGTTTAAAATTAAGAAAAGCATGCAGCAGGGCTGTATCCTTTCTCCATACCTATTCAGTCTTACACTGGGCAAATCTTTAGAGAAGCTGGAATCTGTAAAGAAGAAGGTGGGATCAGGATTGAAGGAAGACTCATCAACAATCTGCTTTATGTAGGTGACACACATTTGCTTGCTGAAAGTGAGGAAGACTTAAAACCTGTGCTTCAGAAGATCAACGATTGCAGCCTTTAATATGGATTGCATCTCAGTATCAGGAAGACAAATATCCTCACAACAGGACCAAGAGGCAACATCATGATAGAAGACTGAAATTGTCAATGATTTAATCTTATTTGGATCTACCATCAGCACCCTTGATATCAGCAGTCAGGAGATCAGGTGGTGTATTTTCTTGAGCAAGGTCACTGTTGGGATCCTTTCCAAAATATTGAGGTGCAAGGAAGTCAGTTTGAAGACTAAGGTGCACCTGATTCAGGCCATGGTCTTTTCAGTCACTTGTTATGCATTTGAAAGCTAGGTAGTGAATAAGGATGACAGAAGAATTGATGTCTTCGAGTTTTTGTGTTTAAGAAGAAAATTACATATCTCATGGACTGCCAAAATAACAAACAAATATGTCTTGAAAAAGTGGAGCTTTGCAAGATGGTAGGTTATTGAAAGAGATAGACATTCAATGAAATGGATTGATACAGTGACTGCAGCAATGGGCTCAATCAAGTATTTCAGAGATGGTGAGGATGGCGTAGGATAGAACAGGGTTCAGAAATCTCTTACTCATCAGATTACTACTGTAAGTCATACTCGATTCAACAGCACCTAGCCACCACAACAAGAAAGATAGGAAACTGGTGGCCTAGTTGTATGGAGTTGTACTTCCAATCCAAAGGCATGCAATTCAAATTGACGAGCTGGTCCATGGTAGAAAGATGAGCAATTTCTCCTGTGTGATTTACAGCCTGTAAAAGACTGGTGGAGGGCCAGCTGTGATTTGAGTCTGACTTGACGACAGATAACAACAAACAACAAGAAAGCTAAGAACTCTTAATTTGGGCTGCCTGGATCTTAATCCCAGTTCTATTACTTCTGAAATTTTCACTACCTTGGATAAATTATTTAAGCTCCATAAGCATCAGTTGCTTCAATTCTAAATTGGAGATAAGAATTTATCTCAAGGAGTTCTTGAGAGGATAATAAGAAGGAGATGAGAATGTTAAGTAATTATTAGTCATTGCTATTGTAATAGTTGTAATAATAGGCTCAGTTATAGCAAGCATAATGAACATGTCTGGGAAGGGGCAAAGTTCCATAAAATAGAAAATAAAATTGTTAAACAGGTAATTGCCATGAATCCGAGATAAGGTAATAGCAACTAATAGTAACTTTGATACTGTGGATTGATTTACACTAAAGTCTGTACTCTGATGGTGGAATTAGAGACAAGGTTGAGATTGAGAGACTGGACTGCACTTATGGCCTGTATTCTGGGCTCCTGTTCTAGTTACACCACCCATTGGTGGGTTATCCCTGTTAGGAAAAGTGCTCAACAAGCAGGAGGAGCTTGCCTCTACTTGTCAACAGATCATCTTACTACTGTGTCATGTCCTTACTTACCACCTCGCTTCTGTTGCCAGCTTCTGAAGAGGCAGATATTTATCTCAGAAATGTAAGTTTCTAGAGTTCTCCTCCACAAAATGTCTGACAGCTGTGGTGACTGAGTCTTGATTTTTAGAAGTGAGAGTTTAAAGCTATTTAATGTGTAGGTGGCCCAGGCCCTTATACATTAAGGGATTGCAATTATCAACTTCTCCAGAGGTTTCTGTGCTATACAGAACTAGCCATCTGCCTTCCCCAAACAGCTCTGGAATCATTAAAGAAAAAACCCACACACTTATACATTTCACAACCATGGTTCTAAGAACAGAGTACACATTGGCCATCCTTGATCTTTGAAGGTCTTTCAGATAAAAAATGTACTTGTTTTGAATAAGCCCCGGGTTCCTGTTGAGATTCATGCCCTAAAGGTCAGGCTAGACTGTCAGTTGCAGCATCTTCCTAGGGACAGCTTGAAACTGTACATTGAAGGGATATTATGAAATACATTGATCTCGGTGGAACTCTGTAAAGCTGATTTATGGCAAGTGTTTAAAAATCTTCCCTGCCCGCATAAACCATGTGTTTGTATCTTTTTTGTGTCACATGTGATACACCCAAATATTTTAAAAAAATACTAATAGGAATGGAATTCTCTACAAAAGGGTAGGGCAAGATAGTTATCTTTATTTGCCTGTTCTGGACATTTGAATCTTAACTACCTCAGGCATGTCCATTGCACACAATTCAAGGTCTTCTTTCTTGTGACGAGTTTATATCCATTAACAATGTTGTTACACAGGAATAAAAAGACTTGCTGCATTTTGGAAATCTGCTGTTCTTTAAAGTGTTAAAGAGTAAAGATTTCATTTTAAAGATTAAGGTGTGCCTAATCTGGGTCCTCAACAATCTGCTTTATGCAGATGCTTGCTGAAACTGAAGAGGAACTGAAGTTCTTGCTGCAGAAGGTCAAGGACTGCAGCCTTCAATAGGGTCTGAAGCTCAATATCAAGAAAACAAAGATTGTCACCACTGGCCTATAGGCAGCATCATGATAGATAATGAAGAGCTTGAGATTATTAACAGTGTTAGTTTGCTTGGCTCTACAATCAGCACTCTTGGTACCAGCAGACAGGAAAGCAAAAGACATTGTATTGGGAAAGTCTGCCATCAGGGACCTCTCCAGAGTACTGAAGAGCAATGGTGCCAGTTTGGAGACTAATATGCACCTGGCTCAGGCCATGTTGTTGTTAGGTGCCGTCGAGTTGTAGACGACTCATAGCAACCCTATGAATGAAAGGCCTGAGCACTGTTCATACATAAAGTTTCAGGAGGGATGTCATTTCAGAAGTGGATGCCACTCCTGCTTCCAGGCTTTAGTTGGGAAGCTCCAGCAAACACAGTCCACCACGGATAACCATTACCGCGTTTGGCAAATCAGTGCCACAGTGTTCAGCATCACAGCAAACACAAGTTAACTCTGTACAGCAATGCACAGACCAGTGCTATACCACCTGGAAGAATGTTTGAGAGGAAAACAATTTGAACCTGGGCTATGGTCCAGGCCATAGTCTGTGTACTTACTTGCTAAGCACCAGAAAGCTAGACAATGACGAGGGATAATAGAAGGAGAATTGATGCCTTTGAGCTGTGGTACTGGCAAAGAGTATTTAATATACCATGGACTGCTGGGAGAACAAACAGGTTCTTCTAGAGAGGGCAAAATCAGGCTGGTCCTGGGAGGCAAGGATTCTGAAGCTTCATCAGACATACTATGGGCGTGTTGCAAGGAGTGACCAGTCTTTGGAGAGGGACATTATGTTTGAGAGAATGGAGGGACAGAGTAAGAGAGAAAGACCCTCAATGAGATATATTGTTTCAGTGACTGGGGTAATAGGGGTAGGTGTGTGAAAGAAAATTAGGTTGGCATAGGATAGAGCAGGATTTTAGGGCTGTTGTACACAGGGTTGCTATGACTCGCAAGCAACTTGACAGCACATAACAACAACAATCTGGGCTATGGCCTTTTCAGTTACTTCCTATGCATCAAAAAGTTTGACAAGGAATAAGTATCACAGATGAAGAATTGATGTCTTTCGAGGACAGTACAGAATTTCCCATGGATTGACATAAGAACAAACAAATCTTTCTTGAAAGAAATGCAATCAGAGTACTATTTAGAGGCAAGGATAGTGAAACTTCATCTCATGCACTCGTGGGCATATTTTCAGGAGGAAACAATCTCTGAGGAGAGAAATCATGCTGGGATGGTAGAGCTTGAGAAGAAGAAAAGAAGACCCTCTACAAGATGGGTTAACACTGTGACTACCACAGTGTGCTTGGGCAGAACACGGATGATGAGGGTGTCACAGGATGGGGCGGGTTGAGACCTGTTGTTATAGGGTCATTAAAAGTTGTAGTCATCTTGATGAAACACAACAACAACAACAATCAGTAAAAATAAAATATCTATAATTGGTCTGATTGCTACTTGTCAGCCAGTTTGTTGTACTGTGGTGACTTTCATAATATTACTATGATGCTAAATATTTCCTGGATAGTTGAAGATTCTTTCAGGATCACAGTATTACAACTCAAGTCTTAAATTTGTGTATCAGTTCTTTCAGCTTGAGAAATGCTGTGTGAGCTCTTCCTTTTTGCCTTTTTCTTTTACAGGAAAACAATAAAGATAGATTTATTAGAAAGTTAAATCCCAAAGGGATGGACCTTGCTTCTTGAAAGGAAATATGAGAGGCCTCTTTTTATTTTCTAATTCATGCTTGACAACAATGAGGTCGGAAGCCATGCCACTGATATTTCAAATACCATCATAGTTACTCTGGCATTTAATATAGCAGTGGCATAGATTTCACAATACCTACAAGATACCAACACGAAAAACTGATATCTTTGATCTGTGCTGTTGGAGAAGATTACTGAATATCTCATACACTGTCAAAAACCAAACAGCTATCTTAGAGAAGGTACAGCCAGAATGCTCCTTGGAGACAAAGATGATAAATCCTCATCTCACATACTTTGTGCATATTTATAGAGAGATTATTCCTAGGAGAGAGACATCATGCTTGGGATGGTGGAGGGACAGCAAAATAAAGGAAAACCTTCAACCAGGTGGATTGACACAGTGACCGCAACAATGGGCTCAAGTGTTTCAGAGGTTGTGAAAATGACACAGGAGAGGATAAGGTTCAGATCTCTTGTTCATAGGGTTTCTATGAGTTCTACTCAACTCGACGACACTGAACCACAACATCAAGTTTACTCAGAGTGGGCAGATTTCAGTGAAGCTTCCTACCAGACTGTTTGTATTGTTAGGTTCCTTCAAACTGAGTATAACAGACTATGAGGAAAGGCGTCTTGATTTATTGCTGAAATTCAATCAGCAAAATTTCTGTGGACCATGCTGCTGTTGTTAAGTGCCATTGAGTTGAATACAACTCATTGAGACCTTATGAACAGCAGATCTGAACTCTGTCCTGGCCTGTGCTGTCTTCACAATCTTGACACACTTGAGCCCATCGCTGCAGTCCCTGTGTCAATCCACCTCACTCAGGGTTCCCTCTTTTTGCTGTAGCATGAAGGAATGTTGTTGTTGTTAGGTCCTGTTGAGTATGACTCATAAAAACCCTATGTACAACCAATCTGAGCTGTGCCATCCACATAATCTCTGGCACACTCAAGCCCATTCTATCATGACCCAAATACGTGAGACGAAACATCACCATCCTTGCCTGTAAGAAGTGATCTGGCCTCACTTTCTCCAAGAGATCTCTGTTTGTTCTTTTGGCTCTCCATCACCACAACTCAAAGGCATAAATTTTTCTACCATACAGAGCCATTATCCAGCTCTCAAATGTATAGCAGGTGATTGAAATGGCCATATCTTGAATCAAGTGCACCTTAGTTTTTAAACTGACATCATTGTTCTTCAAGACTTTGGAGAGGTCTCTGACAACAGATTTTCTCCGTGCAATACAGTTTCTGATATCATGATTGTTAGTACCAAGAGTATTGATTGTGGGTCTATGTTTGAGGAGGAGGAGAAATCACAGGATTGCAGTGTTTGATGTCTGGAGGGAGTAGGTAAAGGAATTGGGAAAGATCCAGTGGGGACCTGAAAAGATAGGGTGATAGTAATAGACCCATGGTTATTAATATTATAGAACCCAGTTTTGGGGAATGATCGTATGAAACACAATGTGAATGAAGGAATGTGTGAAACACAATGTACATGAATGAAACACAATGATATATTTTATATGTAAACTAATAATTTTTTAAAAAATAATTTTAAATAGATTAAATAATCGACAACTTCAATCTTTCTTCCTCCTACAATGATGCTGCTTTTTGGTCCTGTGGTGAAGAGTTTTGTATTCTTGATGTTGAGGTGTGATCCGTACTGAAGGCTGTAGTTCTTTATCTTCTGCACATGTTGTAGGGGAAATGGCATTTCTAGCCCATCAGCATTTACTTCCAGCACATGGCTGGATGGAATTATGCAAAGTAGGTGGTAAAACCACTGATGATGGGATTGTTTGGTCTTGCCATCCCACCAGGTTTAAATTGAGCAGGTTTAGCAACATAAGATGAGAATTTCATTACCAGCATGAAATACAGCTAGCATCCTTTGGGGCCAGAGAGTTTTGCACCAGTCAGACTAGGACCCACAAGGGAGCAGCAGAAACCTCAACAGAGAACCAGAGACTGACATGAGACAGAACTGACTTGGGACTGCTTCCCAAGGAACCAGAACCAGGGACCTTTGCCCAACTTCACTGGAGGACTGAGGGAAGACTCTTGATTGGCAGGTTTAAGAGAACTTTGTAACACTGACCTAAGGCTTTAGGCTGAAGATCAAAGGGCCTGTGCACATACTTGGGAAGCAGCTCCAACTGAGGAATTATACTCTGCTGCCAGCCTGGGTTGTAACCTGTTAACCAGAACCTCCATAACCTTGAGTATGAGTATATGAAGCCTCTATAGTTATTGCAACAGATTTCTGACCAAGTAACAGAGCAGTATGATTAGTGTCAGAACTAATACAAGTAGATGTAAAAATGTAGAGAATATGTCTGACCGTATAGAAAATTAGTTTTCAACTGTGGATGTGGTGGATGGTTAGAGATATCCCTTGTGGAGTAATAGAGATCAGAAGTGACTGTCCTCACCCTGCCTTCACTCTTTTGACAGACCACAACAGAATACTGTCCAATGTTATTGCTGTGACATGCTGTGAAGTTACTTGCAACTAATAGTGACCCTATATACAACAGCTCTGAGCCATGTTCTATCCAGAGCCAACTTCATTGTCCTGACACACCTGCCCCCATTACCCCACTGAATCAATCCATCTCATTGAGGGTCTTCCTCTCCTGCGCTGTCCCTCCAAACTCCCAAGGATGATGTGCCTCTCCAAGGACTGGTCCCGCCTTGCAACATGCCCAAAATATGTCAGACAAAGCTTCAGAATTCTTGCCTCCGATGAGCAGCTGATTTCACCCTCTCTAGGACAAAGCTTTTCTTCTTCTAGCAGTCCATGGTATATTCAATACTTTTCACCAGTACCCTAGCCAAAAGTCATCAATTCTCCTTCTATCTTCCCTAGTCATTGTCCAAATTTCTAATGCATAGCAAGTAACTGCAAAGACCATGGCATGAATCAGGAGCACCTTAGTCTCCAGACTGACAACATTGCTCATCAGTCCTCTGGAGAGGTCCCTGACAGCTGACTTTCCTAATGCAATTTGTCTCTTGATTTCCTCACTGTTGGTATCAAGAGTGTTGATTGTGGAGCTAAGCAAACTGAAGCTGTTAACAGCCTCAATCTGTTCACCTTATATCATGGTGATGCCAATTGGCCCAGTAGTGAGAATCTTTGTTTCCTTGATATTAAGCCTAAATCCACATTGAAGGATGCATTGCTTGATCTTATACAGCAATTGTTTCAGTTTCTCCTCAGTTTTGGCAAGCCGGGTTGTGTCATCTGCATAACAGAGATTGTTGATGAATCTTTCTCAAATTCTGATGCCAAATTCATTCAAAATATGTAGCTTCAATAAGGAACATGAGCATGCTAACAATAATTAAGATGTCATGGACACATAATTTCATCTTGTTGCATAGTCATCAAGAACCAGAGTCACTCAGTGACAACTACAGCAACAACTGGCATGCAATCAAGAGGGTGAGAAGCCTTGAGAGCAGTGGAGGAACTTGCAGTTACAGATAATGTACCAAATCCAAAGAACCATTTGTATAGGAAGGAGAATCTGACATGTCCTCACTGGAAAGAGCTGCAACATCCTTGAATCAAAAGGAACCTTGTGACTGTGTCCTTGTGATTATCCTGTCCCAGAACTTCAAACAGAGTTTGAATCCTTCAGATCCAAATCCAGGCTCTTCAGCATGCCACACCAAGTCTTCAAACAGCTTGACTTCTTTATTTGCTCCTGCTTTCAAGATTTACTTCCCTCAAACTCTTATTACATCTGATCAATCTCCTATCCTAAGCTTAAAAAAAATATTTAAATTGTATTTTAGCTACTTTAATGAACACATATTGACATATGAATAAGTTCTCTATTTGCTAAAAGAATCACAGAAAGTGTCTGAAATTATAGATATTAATATACTTGGTACTTTACATTGAATCTGTAGGATTTAATATGAACTATGCATTTTTTTAGGAGCTATATATTTCTTTCTTAAATACAAAAGTCCATCCACCAGGTCTTGATTGTTTAAACAAGAGGCTTCCAGCCCACAGCTGATTGTTAACAAAATCAAAATGGCCAATCAGCTTACACTTCATTGTTAACAAAATAATAAATGCCTAAACAGTTTACACCTGAATTTCAAGTAAATTTAAACAACTTACCCTCCAGAATCCAACTTCTTCAAGGTGGAGACTTCAAGCTGCATCTTGCTTGGATCCACAATTAACACCTTTGGTACCAGCAGTCAGGAAATAAGGAGATGCATTGCACTGGGGAAATCACAGAGAGGGACCTCTCTAAATTATTGAGGAGCAGTGATGTCAGTTTGAGGACTAAGGTGCATCTGATTCAAGCCATAGTGTTTCTGATCACTTGCTATTCATCTGAGAGCTGGGCAATAAATAAAGATGACAGAAGAATTGATGCCTTTGAGCTGTGGTGTTAGAGAAGGGCACTGAACATCCCATGGACAGCCAAGAGAACAAACAGATATGTCTTGGAGAGAGTGAAGCTGGAGAGCTTTTTGGAGGCAAGAATGATGAAGCTTCACCTCACATATCTGGGGAATTTTGCTAAGAAGGGCTATTTTTTGGAATGGAACATGATGTTGGGAAGGGTAGAGAGTCAGCAAGGGAGAGAAAGACCCTCAACCGGGTAGACTGACATGCTGATTGCCACAATGGGCTTTTGTGGGTCAGGAATTGTGAGGATGGCACAGGATAGAACAGTGGTCAGGTCTTTTTTTTTACAGGGTTCCTATGACTCAACTGGATGACACCTAGCAATAACAATGTGTATTTCTTCAAAGGAGCTCTAATGGAATAGTCCATAGGGTGTTATACTGCTAATCTAAAGGCCATGAGACTCTTAAGTTAGAATCCACTGGTTATACCCTGAGAGGAAGATGGACAATCTCATTCTGTGCAATGTTTTGGTTTTTGTTGGGTGTCATTGAGTCAAGTATGACTCATAGTGACCCTATGAACAACAGATCTGAACTTTGTCCTATCCTGTACTATCCTCACAATCTCTGACCATTCATCTCATTGTTGCAGTCACTGTGTCAATCCACCTAGCTGAGGATCCTCTTTTCCTTTGCCATTCCTCCATGATATCCTTCTCCAAGGACTAATGTCTCCTCCAACATACCCAAACTATGTGAGACAAAGCTCCCTTATCTGTGTCTTCAAGGATCACTCTGCTGCACTTTCTCCAAGACATATGATTGTTATTTTGGCAGTCCGTGGGATATTCAGCACTCTTCCCCAACACCACATTTCAAAGGCATCTATTCTGTACAATTTGCAGCCTCAGGAAACCCACTAGAGGATCAACTATGGGCTGGTTCTGACTTGACAGTAATGAGTCATGAGTTAGTCATGTATTTTTAAAGGATGTTGTTAGGTACTATAGAATCAACTATGACTCATAGCAACCCTCTGCACAACAGAACTAAACCCTGCCCAATCCTGTGCCATCCCCACAATCTCTGCTGTGCATAAGCACATTATTACAGTCACTATGTCAATCTATCTCATTGAGAGTCTTCCTTGTTGTTGTTGTGTACTATCAAGTTAGAACCCATGGATTGCCCTCTGGCAGGTTTTCAGAGACAGTTAATTGTGCAAGAGGAGACTGTCCATCTTTCTTCTGCAGAGCATGTGGTAGATTCAAACTAAGTACCTTCAAGACTGCAGCACAGCTACTTACCACTAGGCTACCAGAGCTCCTTTGTTGTGGTTGCCACAAAACAGGCCTTAATTCATGGCAACCCCTGATACAACATAACAAAGCATTTATCAGGTCCTGCAACATCATCTTCACAATCCTCAAGTCTATTATTGTGGTCACTGTTTATTTTGAGTGTTTCACAAGCTAGTGGGCTTAGTTTTCTAGTACTGTATTAGACAACATTCTCTCATGTTCTGTAGAACTTTCATTGACTTTTCAGAAATGGTTCACCAGAACTTCCTTCTTATTCTGCCTTAGCCTGGAAGTTCTGTTTTACAAAGAATAAAAGAAATTCTGTGGGCCTTCTTTAAGAAATTGACTCAATACTAAAGTTCAGGTCTCCAAAAGCAGAATCTAACCTTGATGTCCAACCCCAGGTGCAACTTCTGCAATACCAGAAGCCAACTCTCCATTTTCAATATCATCCAATTACGAATGTTGTCATATTATCTCACAAATGCCCCTTCTTCTATGTAAGACATAAATGGAACCAGGGTATGTGTTAATCTTAAATCATGATCATTTTGCTTTGTTTCAGTTTTGTTCTTTTATTTTGTTTTGTTTTCTCAGTCTACTGCTTTTTATTGTTTAACACAGAATCACTGGCAGGTTGTCCCTAGGAGTTCCAGAATGTGGATGGAAAACTCTAACCAACTGGTTTTAAGAAAAATTTCATTAATATTTAAATGCTGTATCTATAAGTACACACTGATTTTTTTCTCTTTCTAATGTATGTTGTTGTTGCTACATGCTGTAAAGTGACTCATAGTGTCCCTATGTACTCTATCCTGAGCCAATATCACTGTCTCTAAAATACCTACCTTCATTATTTCAGTTACTGTGTCAATCCATATAATTTGAGGTCTTCCTTTCCTACCCTGTGCTCTGGCCTTCCAAGCATGATATCCTTGTTCAAGGACTGTTTCCTCCTACTATGTGATACAGAGCCTCAAAATCCTTGCCTCCAAGGAGAAACTTTGTTTCACCCTCTCCCACTGCTATTAATTCTGACTCATGATGGCAATCTATCCAGTTTGCAAGGTTATAAATTTTGGCAAGAGAAGACTGTCCATCCTCCTCCCAAAGAGTTACTGCTGAATTTAAACAGCTAAACTTTAAAATGTATAACCAACTGCTACACTACTGCTGTTATGTGCCACTGAATCAAAACCAACTTAGAGCTGATCCTCTATCATATTTTAAGAGTTTGTGAATCCACAGGAGGAGATTGCCCATCTTTCTCCTAAAGAAAACCTGGTAGATTCAAACCACATACCTTTGCCTTGGCAGGAAAACGCTTGATCTACTAGGCCACCAGAGTTCTACATTACAAAGCCCTTCTTTTATACATATGAACACAAAAACCACTACTGTCCAGCCAGTTTCAACTTATTGTGACTCTGCAGTGGGCTTTTGGGGCTACAAATCTTAGGAGACTGCCCATATTCATATTTCTCTCTTGCATTTGAATCAATAGTGGATTTGAACGACCAAAGATGCTTGACCTTTTGTTAGCAGCACAACGGGTTAAAAACTGCATCACCAGCAACAGACTACAGCAGCAACTCATTGCCATCAAGTCAGAACTGATTCATAGCTGACTCTTTCATGGGTTTTCAGAGACTGTAATTGGCATGTGAGAAGACTGCCATTCTTCCTCCCAAAAGGCAGATGGTGGATTCAAACCACCTAGCTTTGAGTTGGCAGTGCAACTGCTTACTCAGTAGGCCACCAAAGCTTACATTGCCAGACATCAACTTTTACATGGTGGGAGTGGTAGGTGCCATTGAGGTGACAATGACTCATAGTGACACTATAAACAGATCTGAGCTTTTCCCTCCCTGCGTCATGCTAATTATCTCCGTGATTCTCAACCTATTGAGGCAGTCACTTTGTCATTCCTTCTCCTTTAGGGTTTCCCTCCCTTTCCCAGTGCCTTGTCTTTCTCTAAGGACTAGTCCTCTTGAAGATATGCCTAAAGTAAATGAGATGAAGTTTCACTATCCTCACCTTTAAGAAACATTCTGGTTGCCCAGTTTAACTTCCTCCAAGACAAATTTGATCATTTTGGGTTGTTGTTTTTTTTAAAGTCCATGATATACTCAAAACTGTTCTCCAACATCACAATTCAAAGACATTAATTCTTTTGGCTTTATTATTCATTGTTAAACTTTCAGTTGTATAGAAACCAACTGAAAATGTCAAGACTTTAAGCAGGTACACTTTAGTCTTTAAAATTACATCCTTGCTCTTTAGCACCTTAGAGAAGTCATTTAAAACATATTTCCCAAATGCAACACATATTCTGATTTCTTGAATATTGCTATCTTGGTTGTTGACTGTGGATCAAAGTAAGAAGAAATAATTTACAGCTTCAATCTTTTCTCCTTCTATCATGAAAGGAAATATACTACTGCATCTTAACATCAAAAAGACAAAGGTTCTTACAACTCCTCCAGTGGGCAACATCATAACAGGTGGAGAAAGGATTGGAACTGTTAGTGATTTCATCTTGCTTGGATTCACAATCAAGACCCTTGGCACCAATAGTCAGGAGATAAGGAGATATATTGCTTTGGGAAGTCTGCTGTCAGGGACTTCTCCAAAATTCTGCAGAACACTGATGTCAGTTAGATGATTACAATGCATCTTATTCAGACCATGGTATCCTCAATAAGTTGCTACGCATCCAAGAACTGGGCAATGACTAAAAATGACAGAAGAAGAGTTGATGCCTTTCAGTTGCAGTTGGAAAAGAATATTGAATATTCCATGGACTGCCAATAAAGCAAATAGGTATGCCTTTGAAAAGGTGCATCCAGAGTGTTCCTTGAAGGCAAAGATAACAAAAACTTCATCTCGCCTACTTTGACATGTTGCTAGGAGAGGCTATTCCTTGGGAAAGGACACAATATTTGGAAAATTGGATGGCCAGTGAAATACAGGAAGACCCTCATCAAAATGGATTGTCACAATGACTGCAGCCATAGACTTAAGCGTGTCAGAGATGATGAGGATGGCACAGGACAGGACAGGATTCAGATTTGTTGTTCATAGTGTCCTACGAGTCACACTTGACTCAATAGCACCTGACAACAATAATTGGTCCAGTGGTGAGGGGTTTTGTTTTATTGATCTTGAAAAGGAATCCATATTTAAAACTATAGTTTTTATCAAATATTTTATTATTAATATTTTAATCATTCATATACATTGTGTTTCATGTATGTACGTTGTGTTTCATATGATCCTTCCTTTGTTTACATTTCATTCATTTATACTGTCGGGGTTTTTCCCTCCCTTAAAATCACACCAACAACTACTTTTGGAAAAACATACAAGCCAGCTACTTCATGCCTCATGCTCTAATATTCCCCTTTTAGATAGCTTTTTGCTGATTTTCTAATTCCTATCAAACCAGTAAGGAGCTCTAGTGGCCTAGTGGAAAAAAGCTGTGCTACAATCCCAAAGGCACACTGTTCAAATTCACCAACTGCTCTCGTGAAAAGGATAAGCAATCTCCTCCTGAGTGATTAACTATCTCTGAAAACCCACTGCAGGGTCAGCAACGGGTCAGTTGGACTTGACTGCACATAATAACAACATCAAAACACATTCAGAGTAAACAAGCACATCCCTTTTGCTGAAGGATCCTCTGCTGAACTTGGAAAGTTTGAGCATCTGCATCCACAAGTGACATCCAGCCCAGAGTGAGCAAACAGGTTGGAGCAATCAACCTTAGCTGACAGCATTGATCATCTTCTCTTCATCTGGGAAGGCTGCAGGTTTTGATCTTCTGCAGTTAAGTGCTCCAAGTCCACTTTATTTGATGCAAGCACACTAGTTGATCAATCTTCCGCCAACCCTGACATCACATTCCTTCTCCTTGTAGTTCAGCTTCTCGAATGATTTGCTCATCATACAGATTGAATAGTTAGGGGGAAAGAACAAAACATTGATTCACACCTTTTTGGATTTTAAACTTTGCAAAATTCTCTTGTCTGTTTGAAAGCAGTTTCTGGCTCTATGGGTAGGTTTCATATGAACACAATAATGTGCTCTGAGATTTTAATTCTAAATATTAGTCATAATTTGTTATGATCCACATATTCAAATACCTTTATATAATCAATAAAACACAAATAAACATCTTTCTGTTCTCCTCTAATTTCAATCAAGATCCATCTGACTGACAGTAGCAATGATATCCCTAATACCAATAGCTCTTCTCAATCCAGCTTGAATTTCTGTCAGTTCTCTGCTGATGTTATGCTCCAATCCACTTTTAATCATCTTCAGAAAGATTTTACTTGCATGTGATATTAATGATATTGCTTTATATTTCCCACAATCTGTTGGATCCTCTTTGGAGAACAGGAACAAACAAGGATCATTTCCAGTCAGTTGGCTAGGTAATTGCTTTCTGTAATTGTTGACTGATGCTTATGTGTGTGTACAGGGTTACACCTGCTTCCTGAAACATGTAACTTGTTCTATTCACTCATGGGATTTTATTTTTTGCCATTTTCTTTCAGTGCAGCTTGAACCTCTTCCTTCAGTACTATTGGTTTTTAACTTTCTGGTACTTTCTGAAATGATTCAGGGTTGACTAATTCTTTCTGGTACAGAGACTGTATATTTCTTCCATCATTTTTTTTAATTAATTTATTTACTTTTCATTTCAATGAACATCTACAGAGATTTTGGAATTCCATTCATTCATTGTTGCACCCTTCTCCCAGCCCACCCCACCTCCACCTCTCATTCCATCTTTTTTTAAAGCTTACTGCATTAAGGTTTTGCCCATGGAATCCTTACATGTTGCAACTCTAGGCTTGACTTTGTTCTTCAGTTCTTTCAGCTTTACTAATGCTAATGTCTTCTTTACTAATGTGTTCTTCTCTTTTGGTTTTCTACTGTCTGTTACTTGCACATTTAATTATAATACTTTGTATTCTCAAGCTTCCCTTTGAGCGCTGCTCAGCTCTCTTAACTCAGCATCCCCTCCTTTTTGTTTTGTCTTCTTTTTTCTATTAGTGTAAGTTTCAGAGTTCTTCTGACATTCATTCTGGTCTTTTTTTTTTTATCTCAGTCTTTGTGATGACCTTTTGCTATCTTCATGGGTGATATCTTTGATATAATTCCATAACTTCTCTGGTCTTTGGTTATCAGTAATCAATGCATCAAATTTATTCTTAAAATGGTTCAAAAATAAAGCAATTTAATGTTAATATTGAAGACAATATGACCAATTTTTATACTCAAAAATAAACAATCTTAATTAAGGGGAGCTCTGGTGGCCTAGTGGCAAGAAGCTGCACTGCAATCCCAGAGATACGTGGTTCAAATCCCCAACATGCTCTGCCGGAGAAAGAAGGGCCATCTCCTCCTGTACCAGTCAGATCCAATTTGACGGTACACACACACAAACAAAATAATAAAATAAAAATTAAAAAAACCCAATTTTAGTTGAATTTCTGACACAATTGTTTTACAGAAGTTCCTTTACTGTGTGTTATCAAACAATCAAATGATAATGAAAATGGAAAAGTTTTTGTGTAATTGTTCTAATGCTTGACATGGTTTATGTACAAGATGGTTCTTGAATTCAGTTACAACACCTTGCAGGTCACATTTTGGTTCTCATAGGCTTGTTTTCTTTTCCTCAACTTTATTTTTAATTTGCAGTTGAATAGTTGATCATCCATTCCACAATCTGCCCCTATAATGCTTTTGATTGCCAATATTTATTTAGCTTTCTAATATTTCTTCTGGGTCTCTGGTCCAGAGTTGGTCAGCATTTGGGCGTGCCGGAATGGTAAAATACTGAATGGTCGGGCCATGCCAGCTGCATGCGGCCTCTGGCTTCTTGAGGAGAGGCAGGTATGGAAGGCTCCAGGCA
>NW_006400120.1:1224060-1227596 GCF_000299155.1 Elephantulus edwardii
GAGGGTGGAGAGAATGGTGCGGCAATGAAGGAGTGAAAGCCCAGAATCCCTGTGAATGTTCATTGAAACTAATAAAATTTAATAATAATAATAAAGAAATTGTCAGTGTGATTCCTGTATGAATCAGGTGAAGTTCATGTATGTGGCTGTGGTGGTGTTATGTGCCACCAAGCCACTTGTGATGTATAGATAGCCTATGTACAACAGCTCTGTATCTTGCTCTAGCTTGAGTTAACCTCAGTATCTCTGACACACCTACCACCTTCCTCCTGTGACCCCATTTACTGAGTCAATCCATCTCATCCAAGGTCTTCCTATCTTGAGCTGTACCTCCACATTTCTAAGCATAATGTCCCTCTCCAAGGACTGTTCCTTCCTTGGAACATGCCAAAATGTGTCAGATGGAGCTTCAGAATCCTTACCTCAATGGAGCAGTCTGATTTCACCCTCTCCCTGACAAAGCTGTTTGTTCTCAAAGCAGTCCATGGTATATTCAATACTCTTTTCTAGCACCACAACTCAAGGCATTAATCATCCCCAGTCATTTTCCAGCTTTCTGATGCATAGCAAATAATTGTGAAGACCATGGCCTGGATCAAGTGGACCTTAATCTTCAGACTGACATCATTGTTCTTTGTTTTTTATTTTGGTGGTTTTTTTTTTTTTTATCATTGTTCTTTAGTACTCTGGATAGGTCTCTTATAATAGATTTTCTCAATATAATTAATCTTTTAATTTCCTGGCTGTTGGTACCAAAATTGTTGATTGTGGAAGAAAGCAAACTGAAGCTATTAATAATCTCAATCTCTTCACCATCTATCATGATGTTGTCAAATGGCCCAGTGGTGAGAATCTTTGTTTTATTGATGTTGAGCTTCAATCCATAATGAAGGCTGCAGTTCTTGACCTTAAGCAGCAAATGCTTCAGATCCTCCTCTGTTTTGGCAAACAAGGTTGTGTCATCTCCATAATTCGGATTGTTGATGAATATTCCTCCAATCCTAATGCCATTTCTCCTCATAGAGCACACCCTCCCAGATGATCTGTTTCTCAGATAAATTAGTAAGACATAGAGATAAGATACATTCCTGGTATTCACCTTTCCTGATCTTGAACCATGCAGTGTTTCCTTGCTCTATTCTGACAACTGCCTCCTGGTCTAAGTATAGGCTTTGCATAAGCAAGTTCAGGTGTTCTGGGATTCCCATTCTTCTCACTGTTAGGCACAGTTTCTTGTGAACAACACAGTCAAAGGCCTTTGCATAGTCAATGAAACACAGATAGACATTCCTCATAGTCACCATTTCTGTTTTATTACAGAAGTAGTTGCAATGAATATATCATCCATTGTACAAATTCTATCATACAGCCTCATTTCTGCCACCAAGTCTATGTTTTCTACCAGTCTTTTTTGGTTCTGACTTTTGTACTCCAGTCACAAATTATTACTAATGTGTTTTATTGTGTGTCCCATCAATTTTAGACTTCAAATGTTTGTAAGAATTCTCAATTTCTTCATTTTTGGCTTTCATGTTGATGTTACATGTCATTGAGTCGAGTATAACTCACAGTGACCCTTTGAACAACAGATTTGAATCCTGCCCTATCCTATACCATCTTTACCATATCTGACACACATGAGTTCATTGCTGCAATCACTTTGTCAGTTTATCTCCTTGATAGACTGTTTCACTGACCCTCCACCCTTCCAAGAATGATGTCCCTCTCCAAGGAATAGCCTTTCCTAGAAACATGCCCAAAGGATGACAAAGCTTTGTCATCCTTGTTTCCATGGAACATATTTCAGCTATACACTCTCAAAAATATATCTATTTGTTCTTTTGGTAGCCTTGGGATATTCAATAATCTTCTCCAACATCACAGCTTAAAGACCTCAAATCTTCTGTTATCCTTATTCATTGCCCAGCTTTCAGATGCACAGCAAATGATTAAAGGCATCATTGCCACACGAGAAGACAAAGAACATGTGCAAAGAACTAAAGTTGGAGAATTAAAAAAAAAAAAAGAAACTTGCACAGCATTTCTTGAATTGAAAGAACTGAAAAACGAATTTAAGCCTCAATTTACATTACTGAAGATGCTATGGGCAAAATTTTTCATTGTTAGTGCATATATTTGAAAAATAATTGTACAGGACTTCCTCGTATCTGTGTGGATAATATTCTATCACTCTTGAGCATTGTACTTCAGGATAGATCTTAAAATTTCACTGGATGAAAACTGTACTTCATCTGCATCATTATTGTAGACTGTTCTTTGAGCAGGCAAATCTTCCCTAGTGATATTGTGAGTGCCTTCTAACCTGGTGGGGTTGTCTCAGAAGATGACCAACTATATCCAACAATGTTCCATTTTTGTCCATAAGGTTTTCAAAGATCTGTTCTTTAAGTGTTGTCTGACCAATCCTACTACTTCTTTGTCTGTCTTAGTCTGGAAGCTCCACTGAAATCTGTCTATCCTGGGTGACCCTGCTGATATTTGCAATGCAGGTGGCATAGCTTTTAGTATCACAGCAGCACTCAAATTACCACAATACAGCAAACTGCCACATGAGTAGGGGTTTATACACAAGTTGTTGTTGCTATGTGCCATCGCGTAGGAACGGACTCATAGCTGAGCTTCCCATGGGTTACTGAGAATGTAACTCACATAGAAGGAGATTGTTCATCATTTTTCTATAGAGTAACCGGTGGAGTCAAACTGCATGCCTTCTGGTCGACAGCATAATTCTTTATCACTAGTTCACCAGAATTTCCTTATGTGCTTTTCTAATAGATTTTTAGAGGCAGTAAATCACATAAGAGAAGATTTCCCCATCCTTCGTCCACAAGAAGAAAAGAAAAAAACCACAAAACCAACTGGTGAATTAGGACCTCATGCCCCTGGGATTACTGCACAGCCTGGTAAAATGCATACTACATATTAAGACAAACATTTGATTAACTGATGGTAAATAAAACCTTCTATACCTATTCTGACTTAACTATAAATTCAACTTAAGAATTTAATGGATGAATCACATTCATAATTTGGGGACTGCTCGTAGTTGAAAGTCTGAAATGCTTAGATAATCTGGGAGGGTGTACAAAGCAGGATGTTTAGCAGCATTTCTTAGGTTTCTTATTCCTTTTCTTCTCTGTCCTTTTCAAAGTGTATTATGGCTTTTCTGGTACATAATACATCATGCAAGTTTGTGTATATAATGATATTGTTGTTGTTGCTATGGGCCTTTGAGTCGCTTGTGACTCATAGCGACCATATGTACAAGAGCCCTAATGCCGTTCTATCCTGTGATATTAATACATGAAAAAAAACTAGACAACCAAAAAGAAATTAGAAGAAGAATAAGAGTATTTGATTTGTGATGTTGGCAAATAATAGTGAATATACTTTCAATCCAAGGCAACCAAAATATGACTTTGAGTCTATCCCCCCTGAATTTCAGAACCATCTCAGGAACAGGTTTGAGGCCTTGAACACTAATGAGCAAAGACCAGATGAGTTGTGGAAGGATA
>NW_006400120.1:1229418-1245495 GCF_000299155.1 Elephantulus edwardii
CAGTGACTGGGATAATCGGGATGGAAGTGTCAGAGACAGTGCGATTGGCACAGGACAGAGCAGAGTTTAGGGCTGTTGTACATAGGGTCACTATGAGTCGCAAGCGACTCGGCGGCACATAACAACCACAACAATGCTCTCAAAAGGCTCTGGTATATCATGGATAATGAGAATAGGCACAGGACATGGCAAGGCTCAGCTCTGTTTTTCATAGCATCACTATGAGTTGTAGTCAACTTGGTGGTACCTACCAACAACAAAGGACTTGCAGAAGAATAAGTTTATTTTAAAGGGGGGTAAAAAATAAACCTAGAGTACTCCTCAGGAGTGACAATGGCAGCGTTTCCTGTTATTTTGGACACATTACTAAGAAAGTTCACCATGTTGCTAAGTTACAACATCACTGGAAATGAGGGAAACCCTCGGTAAGATATGTTGAGAATAACGACAACAGTGGGCTCAAACAAATCAAAGACCATGAGGATGATAAAGGACAGGCAATGCTGCATTCTGTTATACATCAAGTCACCCTGAGTTAACTCAGCTGCAACTAAGAATAACAATGATTATTAAGTAGCCACAAGTACAGCTAATTACTAAGAAAACATGTCATATTATTATATGTAATTATCTCATTCATTATTGTTGGAAGTAGATACTAATGAAGTCTTTAAAACACATACAATAATTATCCTTCGAAGAATTTTAAACAAGTCTTTAGCAATTCCTTCTAACTAAGGAATAATTCTGGTGGCCTAGTTGTGGTGATGGAGAAGGTATCTTGCATTAAACTGAGTGAACTGATTCAGTCCCACAAGGACAAATACTGTATAAAACTATAATTGTAGAATGAGTATGAGGATCCAAGCAGGGGAGAGTGTGGAAGGAGATGAGTGAGGAGGTGAGGGGCTGGGGGAATTAATCACAGGGTCATACAATTTGATAGGTGTGGGGGTGAAGGAAATGGGAAGGATCTGGTGTGAAAACAATGCATTTGAATTTTGTAAATAAACTACTATTTAAAAAAAGAGTATTGGAAATATCATGAACTGTCAAAAGAATAAAGTGGTTTATCCTAAAGAGGGTAAAACCTGGCTGCTCTATGGAAGTAAGGATTTTGAAGCTCTGGCTCACATACTTTGGTAGCTAGGAGGGACCAGTCCCTGAAGAAGGACATCATACTTAGAAGGGGGGAAGGCCAGCATAAGAGAGGAAGATGCTGGATAAGATGGATTGACACAGTACGTGGGTTGATGAGGGTAAGTGTGTCAGAAACAGTGAGACTGGTTCAGGATAGGGCAGAACTCAGAGTTATCATACATAGGGTCACTATGAGTTGCCAGCAACTCACTGGAACAAAGCAAAAACAAGAATGAACAAAGAGTTGTCCTGCCAGTTCAAAATCTACCAACTGCTCCATGGGAGTTGTTGTTATGTGCCATTGAGTCATCTGCAACTCATAGCAACCCTATGGACAAAAGCTCTGAAACTTGCCCTGTCCTGAACCAGTCTCACTGACTCTGACATACCTACCCCCATTGCCCCTAGTTACTGTATCAATCCATCTATCTCATCTGGGATCTTCCTATCCTGAGCTATACCTCCACCCTTCTGAGCATGATGTTCTTCTACAAGGATCAGTCCCTCCTGGACACACACTCAAAGTATGTGAGACAAAGCTTCAAGATCCTCGCTTCCAAGGAGAAACTTGGTTTCACCCTCTCTAAGATAGATCTATTTGTTTTCTTGTTGGTCCATCATATGTTCAAGACTTCTCCAGCACTACAGCTCAAAGGCATCAATTCTTATTCTGTCATCCTTAGTTATTATCCAAGTGACTGATGTACAGCACCTTAGTCTCTAGACTGGCATTGTTGCTTCTCAGTACTCTGGGAAGGTCATTGACAACAGATTTACCTAATGAAATTCATCTTTTGATTTCCTGACTGCTGGTGCCAAGAGTGTTGATTGTGGAGCTGAACAAGCTATAACTGTTAACAACCTCGATCTCTTCTCCATCCATCATGGTGCTGCCAATTGGCCCAGTGGTGAGAATCTTTGTCTTCTTGATGTTGAGGTTCCATCCATACTGCAGACCGTAGTCTTCGAACTTTTGTGGCTAGCACTTCAGGTCCACCTCAGTTTCAACAAGCAAGGTTGTGTCATCTGTATGACATAGGTTGTTGATGAGGCTGATAGGCAATCTCCTCCTGTGTGATTTGCAGATTCTGTTGGTTCTGAGTCAACAGCAATGAGGTGAATTTAGTTGAGTTGAGGAAAGGTAAGGGGAAAAAAATGCTGTTATTAATAACTCAGTGCCATAAATTTGGCTCTGACTTGCAGTGATTGCCCATCAAGTTTCTGAGGCTGTAAATCTCAGTGGGAGGAACTTCCCCTTTTTTGCTGTGATACCCCTGGTGAATTTGAACTGAAGGAGATACAGGATTTTGATTCGCAGTTTGAGCAGTCTGGCCAGAAGTTTAGGACTTCTGTTGCTTCTGCTATTACTACTATCACTGCTTTAAAACTAAGCAAACAAAACCCCCAAACATGGAAATTCCTTTCTTTGACCCTTCACTTTGGAAATGGCTACACGATATTGGATAAATTTTCCTGTAGTCTGAAACTTATTTATTTGCAATTGTCTTACATTGCCTTACATAGATTTGGTAAAAGCTAATGCTGACTTCATATGATCTGTTAGGAAGTGCCATTAACTTCTATCTTTTGGAAGAATTTGAGCAGGCTTCTTATTCATTCTAAGGATTAGTAGAATTTATTTCTTTTATGGGAGGTTTTTGATTGCTATTTCAATCTCTTTGCCTGTTATACATCTATTCAGATTGTCTACTTTTTTATCAATTAATGTAGGTGTTTTGTGTGTTTCTGAGTATTTGCTCATTTAATCTACATTATCTAATTTATAGATGCAGAAAAGATTAAAATTGTCAGAGATTTCCTTTTACTTTCAGCATCTACAGAAGCAGTAGTAAGACATTAAAAGACATGTTGCACTGGGGGAATCTGCTGTTAAGGACCTCTCTGAAATGCTAAAAAGCAACAATGTCAGATTAAAGACTAATGTATGCCTATTACAAGCCATAGTATTTTCATTTGCTTCCTATTCATCTGAAAAATGTACAGTGAATAAGGACGGCTGTAGGATAATTGTGTCCTTGGAATTATGGTATTAGAAATGAGTACTGAATACCTTCTGGACTACCTTTGAAGGCTGTCTTTGAAGAGTAACCAGGGTTCTCTTTAAAGGCAAAGATGTACAAATCGAGGCACAAACGGAGATTTGTACACCAATGTTCATAGCAGCATTATTCACCATAGCAAGAACATGGAAATAGCCCAAATGTCCAACCACAAACAGAAATTATGATACATTCACACAATGGAATACTATCCAGCATGCAGGAGCAATAACTTTGTAAATTATTACCTAACTTGCGAGAGACTGGAGAGCATTATGCTGCGTGAACTAACTCAGTCTCACAAGGATAAATATTGTATAAGACTGTTATTGCAAAACGAGTGTAAGGATCCAGGAGGGTTGGGAGAGCTGGAAGCAGAGGGATGTGGGTGTGCAGGGGAAGGAGGGGATTAATCATTGGGTTGTACAATTTGATGGGCTGGAGGGTGAGGAGAATTGAAAGAATTTGTTCAAAATTGTATTAGAATTTTGTAAAAAAACTAGTGGGAGAAAGAGAAGAACAATGTCAACGTCCTCAGGATGAATTCACACAATAAGTGTAAGAAGAGATTGAGCATGCTGGATATCACAAAGCTGGTACAGGAGAAGACCAAGTTCTGATCTGGTTTTCATAGTGTTGCTATGAGGAGTTGACTGGGCTAAACCTAACAACAATAACAACATCACAAATTCTTCTCTGAACCCTTAGTTGTTTAATAGCGTCTTGTTTAATGTATATTTTGAGACATTTCCAGCTTTCTTTCTGTATTAATTTCTCACTTTGATTCTATTGTAGTTAGAGAAGATGACTATGTGTTTAAATCTCTCCAACTTTGCTGAGATTTCTTTTGCAACATAACATATGGTATCATTTGACCTCTTTGTTTACTCTGTAGTTGGGTTAGTTTGGCTTTGTCCACTGACAAAGAGAGGGGCTCTTAGGCTCCTTTTGATGGATAAAATCATACTTGCTTTCTTTGAGAGCTAAAAAAAAAAAGAGTTTATTGTATAACAGAAAATAAAATGCCTCCTATGAAATGTTGTTAAGTTCTGAAATCCTGTTTTCAATTACATTGTAACTTCTAATATTTCTGTTTAATTATATGCAACTACTATAGCTAAGCTAACTATATTTCATATGCTCATTCCTCGTACAAATATCTGTAGATTGCCTGCTCTGTCCTAGACCTGGAACTTAGTTCAAAGAAAATCAGCAGTGAGCAAATAGATAAACTCTCTGGTGTCCTCTAATTTGAACAATGAATAACAACAATAAAAGGGCTGAATTTTTAATATATTAATGATGTGACATACATGGGGGAAAGCAGAAAGAGGATTGGGAAACTTGTGAAATGTAGCTAGGGCAGAAGAAGGACAAAAATTTTAAATCATTTGGTCTAGGAATGTCTTCTAAAAATTGAAAATGAGAGGAAAAAGCCTTATTGGAATCCAGAAAGAAGAAAGACACTTTTAAAGGACAAATACTTTAAAAAAAGGAGCAGCGTGTTCACAGAACAGCAAGTTGGTCCATGTGGGAAACAAGGAAACACGTTTCCCTCTCTATAAATATTCATAACACTAATCACTAATTGTAAAGTCCATACAGTGTACAGGCTCACTGTAAAAATTATTAACTTATGTAAAGAATATTTGTTAGCTCTTGAAATTAATGCTAAAAGTTTGATAGAAGTGCTTCAACAGAAATAAAAAGGCAGTGTTTCCCTTTACCTTTAGTATACAGATAAGCATTTCTAAAACTACTCACATTTTTCTGTGTTTTTCACTTTAGCATTTTATTAGTCCTTTCTCCTTCCATGAAACTTTTATTTTAGGGCATTAAAAATCAGCTAGTTAAAAAAAAACAAAACAAACCAATAAACAAACAACTGAAGATGATCATAAAGCAGCTGAAGTCATACATTAACAAGACACTTCTTGTTAATGAGAGATAAATGAGAGATACAGCTGTACTGTTGACATTGGACAGATCTTGGTTTTCAGGGAGAATAGAAGAAAAATTTATTCTTTGGCCTTTTTTCTGTTTGTTCAGTTAGATTTTCACTTTGTGGAGGCATTAGAATGCATGAATAACAAAAGAGGAACAATATAGCAAAGAATGGGATTCCAGAGCACTTCATTGTGCTCAGAGAGTCAAACGTACCAGGAAGCAGTTCTAAGAGTCCACCATGTTGTTGTTGTTGAGTGCCTTGGAGTCGTAGGTGACTCATAGGGACCCTATGATCAAAAGTCCCCAATACTTGTATGCGTGAATTTCATTCTTTCTCCAGGTTCATAGGGTTTCTGGAGGCAAGCTATTATGGAAGTGGATGCCACTCCTGCTTCCAAGCTTGTTTTAACCAGGGAATGCCACCAAACACTGTCCACCATGGGTAACCATTATTGCATTTGACACATCAGTGTCACGGTGTTCAGCTTCACAGCAACCATGAGAAACCTCTGTATAGCAATGCACAGACCAGTGCTATAGCCCCACATAGTCCCACAGAATAAGAGAAGTGTGTGTGTGTTCTATCCTTTGCCATTATTTCACTTTTTCTGACTGTATTATGAGCAAATCACTTGGGGGGAAAAAAAGGGCCAGATAAAAAAAATAAACAGCATCAGAGAACTGAAGGGAGATTCATTAACAACTTGTAATGTGCAGGTAAAACCTTGCTTTCTGAACCCTAAGGCTTGCTGATGAGCCTCAGAGATTGTGTAGCCTTCAGATGGATTACATCTCAACATTGTTGTGTATCACTGAGTTGGAACTCTTACCCATAGCTGACCTTCTGGTGGGTTTTCAGAGACAGTGAATCACAGAGGAGATTGCCTGTTCTTCTCCACAGAGTAGTTGGTGGATTCAAACCTTATGCTTTAGAGATTGCTGCACAGCTTCTTACCCCTAGGCCATCAGAGCTCCCTCAACGTTAAAAAACAAAAATCCTCTGAAATATATTGTTTTCCTCAAGTGTTCTTGAGTTGGAGTAGACTGATAGCTGACCTTCCAGAGAGTGTTCAGAAGCTATAAATCACATTGGAGGAGATTACCCATCTTTTTCCTGGGGAGCAGTTGGTGCATTCAAACTGCCTATGATTGCCTTAATCACTAGGATAAGCAACATTATAATAGAGAAAAGTTCAGTTGTAGATTTAATTTTACTTGGATGAACAATGCCCATGAAGGCAACAGTTAATAAATCAAAAGACATTCTGACCTGGCCAATCTTGCCATCAAGGATCCCTTTAAAATGCTAAAGAGCAAGGATGTCAACTTGAGGACTAAGGTACACCTAATCCAATTCATGTGATCTGATTAGAAATTCAAGATTTCATTTTGGAGACATCAATTTCTTTTTCAAGGTGGTTATTGTAGTTGTGTGCCTTCTGGTTGGGACTGATTCATAGTTAACCCTCCGGTGGCTTTTTAGAGGCAATAAATCACCAGGAAAAAGAGTGTTCATCCTTTTCCTACAGAGGAGTTGTGAATAACTGCATGTCTTTGGTATTGCAAAGCAACTTCTTACCACTAGACCAGTTATCAAATATTTTGAAAAGAATTTGGAAAAGGCACTTTGGGATCTATTTGAATCAGATTGGTAACCAACGCTCAACACAGACCTGCTAATAGACTCTCCAGTCCACCTATCCCTTATGCTTCCTGGTGTGACACATGGGTAGCTTATCTAAGGGGGAAGAATTTTGTAGAAAAGAAGGAAAACCAGAGGCTTCAGTTAAGATCTTATACAGAATAAGTAAAGGCTACATAATGGAGTGGACTTGGGGGGTGGGGAATTGCATAACAATGAAAGAGTTTTTCTTTACAAGAAGAGTGAATTAGGGGATGGGGTGGGTAGGGAGAAAAGTGCAACAATGACTGACTGGAAACCCTAAGTCTCTGTAAACTTTCATTAAAATGAATTAAAAACCAAGCAAACAAAGAATATAAACATTCCTGATGGGCCAACATGTTTGCAGTGCTTAACATCCAGCACAGACTTTTACACCCTTCAAGCTGTTTTTCAAGTGAAAAGATTTCTAGTAATTACATCCAGAAAGAACCTCAGAATTCCAGCCTCTAAGAGTGTGAATGTGAGGGATGGAAGACTGTTTCCTTCTAGTAGGTCATACTGCAAGGTATAGGCATTATCAGCCCTGTCAGTGGGGAAATCAGAGCGAACGCCTCTTCCTCTCCTTCACTGAGCCTCCCTCCACTGTGATCCACAGGGCGGATTTGGGAAACTAAATATCCTGGCTTTTTTTCCTCAATCTTAGTCTGAAAATTACACTGAAACATATTCGCTCCCATAACAACATACAAGCCTCCTCTGAGAGGCGGCTGGCAGGTGACCTTGTTTGATGTGTATCAGAGAGGAAGTGAACTGAGTTACTTTCTTCAATGAGGAGAATTCCTCTATTCAACATACCTCTTCAGCTGTCATAAAACACAAAAAAATTACTCTTTTTTTTCCTTTTTAAAAATTTTCTACTATGTTATTTACAAAATTCAAATACAAATTCAAACGAATTCTTTCAGTTTCCCTCACCCATCAAATTATACAACTCAATTATTAGGAAATTAAAATTCTACCTTATTCCTTGCTGTTGTTGTGCCACTGAGTCACATGCAACTCATGCAACCCTATGTTCAACAGCTCTGAACTCTGCTTTATTCTGTGCCAAACTTATTGTCTCTGACACACTTACCTCTATTACCACAGATGAATCAATCCATCTCATCGGAGATGTTCCTCACTTGCACTGTCCCTCCACTCTTCCAAACATGATGTCCCTCTCTAAGGACTGATCCCTCCTTGCAACATGTCCAAAGTATGTCAGACAAAGCTTCAGAATCCTTGTCTCCAAGGAGCAACCTGGTCTCACCCTCTCTAGGACAAACCTGTTTGTTCTCTTCTCAATCTATGGTCAAAACCCCTATGTACAATAGAGCACACTAAGACCTTATTCCTTACTCTAAGGTCAGTCCAACGTATTTGTTTTATTGTTTGGTGCCATCAGGTCATCTATGATTCATAGCAACATATTGACCCTTACAAACAACACACTGAAACCTCAATTTGTCCTGCACTTTCCTCACAATCTCTGTCGTCACTCATGTCAAGCCTATCATGGTAGTCACCAGGTCAACCCATCTTTCTGGGAGTCTTCTCTGCCTTAACTGACCCTCCATTTTTCTAATTGTTGGTTTTCTATAACAATTACTGTAGCTTCAGTGCCTTGAAGTGAAGGACTAAAGAGCTAGAATAATATATCCTGGTATTAAATGTGATCCCCTAAGTCAATAGCTAAGATATATGCTTTCTGATCTTTGTACTTAAAAGTAAATATTTTTTTCATTGACACTTTAATCCATCTAATTCTTTGCATCTGTGTGCTGTGAGTAGGCAAGAAATCACTTTTTAGATTTGGAGAGAAATCTTATCACACACACACACACACACACACACACACGCAAATATATATATACATACCTGAAATAGATTAAACAATTATATGTATGTGAAAAAGAGTCCTAAAATGCTAAGTATTGAGATCACAGCCTTTAAAATATCCAAACAATTCTGGAGAAAATTTTCAAATAAGATCTGGAATAATTATACCACACACTTGTTAAATAAACACTTGGTATAGTTGCAATCAAAATAAAAATGCTTCATTTCTATTTTGACTCTGAGGGCCCATAATTAAGGAGGCTTGGCAATTACTTTAAATTCATGTACCTTGAGGAAAAAAAAATTACACATTTCATCCAGTAAGGAGCCTGTGATTTGTATTTTAAATGTCACTTCTAAGATTTCTTACCAGAAGGTGAATGTTTATTCTTTACTTGTCTGAAGCAAAATTCTATTGTCAGAGTTCATAAAATAATAAAAAAAGACACAAAGAAAGAATGAATTTCAGTAGATCTCTATAACTTAGGAATTTCAAGACAGTAAGCATTTTAAGTGTTTTCTTCAAATAGATTATATATGTGCATCTTTGTTGTCTTTCTGGCTTCAGTTATGCATTAAAAAGTGTTAAATAGCTTAAGTTTATTTTGATTTTATAAAACATTTCTGTAACAAGTCCTATATGTTTCCTGGGAGATGATCATATTTTACTAGCAATGTGAATTATCTGTGGCTCTACTTACTGATCACGCAAACCACAATTTGTATGAAATTGTCAAGGTGAATAATGTTAAAATATTTATGCTGTCTGCAAGAACTGACATTTCTTGTTAAGATTTCTATTCTTAGTCTTTTCTATAAAAAAAGAATTTGACATCAAGGAGGTTGTTGTTGCTATTAAGTACTATCAAGTTATCTCTGATTCATAGTAACTCTGTGTACAATAGAACAAAACACTGTCTCTCCCTGTCCTATGCTCAATCATCTGCTATTCATAAGCCTACTGGTGCAGTTACTATGTCAATCCACCCCACTGAGGCTGTTCTGTTTTCTCTGACCCTCTGCTTTACCAAGCATGATATCTTTCTTTAGGGAGTGGCCTCACCTAATAACATGGTCAAAATGTATGAGATGAAGTCTTGTTATCCTTTCTTCTAAGAACATTCAGGCTGCACTTCCTCCAGGAAATATTGTCTGGTCCTTTGGCAGTCTATGATATATGTTCAGTCTTCTTTGTCAACACCACATTTCAAAGGATCCAATTCTTCTTCAGTCTTCCTTATCCACTGTCCAAATTTCACACACACATGAAGCAATTGAATATGTCATAGCTTGAATCAGTAGAGATTTACTCCTCAAAGTGATATCCTTTCTCATTAAGACTGTGTAAAGGTCTTTGGCATTAGATTTGCTCTATGCAATATAACATAGAATTTCTTGACTTCTACTTCCATGGGTGCTGATTGTAAACCCACATAAAAGGACATTCCTAATGATGTCGATCTTTCCTTAGATTATCATGATGTTGTTTATCAGTCCAACTGTGAGTCTTCTTCTTCTTTTTTTTAAATTTTTTTTTTTTTAATTTACTGTGTTATCGCTACCAAGCTTCACTAATGAGTGCTTCCAAGTCTGCTTCAAGCAGTTGTGTTGTGTGGATAACACAGGCTGTTAATGTCAGGTAAAGGAAAGGGGAGAAATTATGAAGATAATTAAACAAAAGATTTTTGAAGAGTAGTTAGAGAAGAGACAGCAAAATATCACAATGGAATGCATAAAGACCTGGAGTTGAAAAACTGGAAAGGAAGAGCAAGCTCAACATTCTCAGGTTGAAAGAACTGAAGCAAAAAGGCAAGCATTAAGTTGCAACAGCAAAGGGATCTGTAAGGAAATATTGAATGACACAGAAAGATAGAAGGAATACACCAAGTCACTATAGCAAAAATAATTGGTCCACGCTCAGTCATTCCAAGAAGCAGCATATGATCAAAAGCCAACAGCACCAAAAGGGGAACGTCAAGCTTCACTGAAGCTTGATCGGCAGAAAAACAAGCCTTCAGGAATTCATTGTCATGGGATACTTCAACAAGCAGATACAGCTGTAGACGTGCTTGCTCATTTATGCCAAGGAATTTGGGACAGAACTCTCTGGTTATCCAACTGGAAGACATCCATATTTGTGCCCATTCCAAAGAAACAGGATCCAACAAAGTGAATTATAGGAAAAACATCATATCAACTGCAAGTAAGATCTTGCTAAAGATATTTAGAAAGTGACTGGAACAATGCATTGACAGAGAAATAACAGAAGTTCAAAAAAGATTCTGAAGATGACATGAAATGAGTAATATTGCTGAAGCTAGAAGAATTGTGGCAGACAGTACAGAATATCAGAAAGATATTTGCTTGTGTTTTATTGACCATTCAAAACAAGAATACACACTATTAGATTGTGTAGATTATTGCAAACCATGGGCAACATTGTGAAGAATGGAAATTCTGGAATATTTCATCGTGCTCATGTGGAATCTGTACTTGGATGAAGTAGTAGTTACCAGAACAGAATAGAGAGAAACAGAATGATTTGAAATCAAGACTTGTGTGTCTCAGAGCAGTGTCCTTTCTCCTATTCAGTCAAGATGGTATTTTGTTAGCTCAATCACTTTATAGTAACAGGAAGAAGCACTGGTGTTATAGTGGGCTACAGGTGAGGCATCTGGCATGTAAGGTCAATGGTTCAAATCTACCAGTCATTCTGTGAGTGGAAAGATTGGCAGTCTCCTCCTAATAAAGGTTTATTGTCTTGAGATTACAATGAAGGGTTTCCACATGTCGGCATTGACTTGATAGCTGTGAATTTTTAAATGGCATAGTTTCTAACATGCTGTGTTCCAAACCTGCTGACTTCTCATCTCCATCAATTCAAATCCACCAGCAGCTCATCAGGAGAAAGGTGGTTACTCCCCTCTTCTTAAGATTTATAGCTGTTAATTTGAGTTGGGATTTACTTGATGGCAAAGATCTGGAAGTTTTATATGTTCATTGGTTTGGGGGTTTGTTTTAATTTTTAAAATTTTATTTTATACTGGTTTGCATATAAAGCTCATAAAGTCCATATATGTTGTTTTTCACACTGGCTTTTTTCCCCTTTCCTTTACCAATCCCTCCCTCCACCCATCAAATTGTGTGACCCTATGCTTAAGCCCCTCTCCTTGGATCCTTGTATAAGCTCTACGATAATGGTCCTATACAGCATTTGTCTTTATGAGACTGAGTTAGTTCATTTAGCATAATGCTCTCTAGTGCCTCCCATGTTACGTAGTAATTTAAAAAATCGTTACTCCTGCATGCTGCATAGTGCTCCATTGTGTGAATGTACCATAATTTCTCAATCCATTTAATTTCTGTTGGGCACTTGGACTATTTCCATGTTCTTGCTATGTTGAATGCTGCTGCTATGAACATTGGTGTACAGTCTATGTTTGTGCCCAAGTTCTCATGCTGGGTAGAGTAGAGGGACAGCGCAGGAGGAGAAGACCCTCTATGAGGGGGACTGATTCAGTGACTAGGGTAATCGGGATGGGTGTGTCAGAGGCAATGAGATTGGTAAGGGATAGAGCACGGTTTAGGGCTGTTGTCCATAGGGTCGCTATGAGTCGCAAACGACTCGACGACACATAACAACAACAACAACAATAACATATCCCAAGCAGTAGAATAACTGGGTAACATGGAATCTCTATGTTCAGCTTTTTGAGGAAGTGCCAAACTGCCTTCCAGAGTGTTTGTTCCATTTTACAATCGCACCAATAATGTATAAGAGTTCCTATTTCACCACATTCTCTCCAACATTTATTACTTGATGCCCTGCTAAACCTTGCCACTGTTTACAGAATCCTATAGGGCTTCTGGAAGAAAAAGACTGATAATCCAATCACAAAATGAGCAAAAGACATGGAAAGACTTTTCACAGATGACATTCAGATGACCAACAGACACATTTGTTTTTAATACTTTTCCCCCTTTCTGATCTATATATTACTAGAGGACTATAGTTCACCAATGGATCAATAGACAACATCATGATAAATGGAGAACAGATTAGAATTGTCAATGGCTCAGTTTTTCTTGGAACCACAGCCACATCCTTGGTATCAGCAATCAAGAGATGTATGTTATTGTTCTTATGTACCTTCAAGTCAGACTAACTCACAACTGATCCTCTCAGGGATTTTCAGAGGCTATAAATTGCACAGGAAGAAATTGCCCATCTTTTTCCAGCAGAACAGCTGACAGATTTGAACTGTTATTGGGTTGTCAATAAAACTTTTTACCACTAAGTCACCAGAGTTCCCTAGGAGACATATAGCATTGGAAAAGTCTACTGACAGGGTTCTCTAATGTTCTAAAGAACAATGATGTCAATTTAAAAACTAACGTGTGCTTGATTCAAGCCACAGTCTTTCCAATCACCCGCTATACATCTGAGAGCTAGACAATGAATAAGGATGACAGAATTGATATCCTCGAGTTGTATTGAAGAATAATGCTGAATATCATATGTACTTCCCAAAGAACAAACAGATTAGAGAGAGTGTACTCAGAAAGTTTATTAGAGGAAAAATTGGTGAAGCTTTGTCACACATTTTTGGGACATATTTCTATTAGAGGTTATTCCTTGGCAAAGAACATCATGCTTGGAAAGGTGGAGGGTCAGTGATGAGAGGAAGACCCTCAACAAGATAGATTGATGCAGTGTCTGTAGCAGTGCACTCAAATATATAAAAAATGAGAGGGATGGTGCAGAATAGGATAGAGTTCAGATCTATTTTTCAAGTGGTTACTATGACTCCTTCTCAACTTACAGCACTTAAAAACAATAGTTAGGAGATGAAGATTCAAGTCGGTTTTGCTGGAAGCAATCAGAATGAAAAAAAAATTAGTTTCGTTATTTTATTATTCTTGTTTTCAGTTACTGTAGAATCTGTTGGGATTTGTTGCACTCTTATGTATAATGGAACAAAATGTTGTTCAACCGCACACAACCCTTATGCACATGTTGTCATTGATGTTAGGTGTCGTAATGTTCTGCCTCATCCTCATCATCTCTGATGCTCAAGACCATTTGTACAATCACTCTGTCAGTCTATCCTGTTGTATTGACAATCAATCCTCTCTTTATCTGACCCTCCACCCTCTTAAACATGATGTCTTTTTCCAATGACAGCTCTCTCCAGAAAACATGCTCCAAGCACATGAAATGATGTATTACCCTCTTGTAATTCCTGTATGACTGACTTGTTTGTTGTTTTGAGAGTCTTCAAAATTCGGTATGCTTGCTTCCATTATTCCTGCTATTATGTAATACCTTTCAATTTAGTTGCTCATTTTCCAGTCCTACATTGGTCTGGCTCTAATTTATAAGGGTTTCAATGATTGTTTCAGAAGAAAATCATAAAGAAGAAGAAGAAGAAGAAGAAGAAGAAAACTACCAAACCTTTCTTCTTAGTTTAGCTTCATATGGAAGTTCTGCTGCTAAAACCTGTCCATCATGGGTAACCTTGTTGATATTTGAAATATTGGTGGCCTAACTTCCAGAATCAGAGTAACAAAAACACCAATACAATATGACAAATTCACATAGAGATTCCTATTGTTGTTGTGGTTGTTGTGTACCATTGAGTCAGAACTGACCCATAGCTGACCCGCTAGAAGGTTTTCAGAGGCAAGAGGCGATCGATCATCTTTCTCCAACAGAGCAACTAGTGGATTCTAACCATGTACCTTTGCAGTGTCAGTATGATTCCTTATCATCGATAATGGGAGAAATAGGCTGTCCAGTTCCTAATAGCCCACCATGGGCATAAAACTTCAATGAATTGAAAAATAGTATAATATTCTTTTGATGTCCCAATGTATTAATTATTTGAACACGTTTACTGATAGACCCACTGGATTTTCATCATGTGTGAAGTCCAGGCAACTTGTCCACAGAATACACTCCTTGACTCCAGTGGCTACTGTAGCTAAGTTAGAAATATCCTTTGGAGGAATACAAATAAAAATCAGTTGCTATTTGCTGGGTGTCTAGAGTATTTTTTAAACTCAGAAAGACATTTCCTGGAGATAGTCAAGTATCTCAACACATGATAGTGTATTTGAACCCCAGCAGAACACGATTTAGAGCTAAGTCGAGAGAGGTTACTAAAAGTGGTCTCTATTCCTTCCTCTGAGTGAATCAGTACTACTATTGTCACTTTGTCATACTTCCTCTTACTATTCCTCATCCTTCTAAAAACCACTCTACAATGCACTTTCACATTCATTTCTCTGAAGGCTATTTTCCCCATTTCAGAACTGTAAAAATGAGTTTCAAGGAGACAATGTGTCTCTCCCGACTTCTGCAGGGTAAATCATTAAACCAGGATTCTCACATAGACACTTTGACACCGAGCCCAGCTCCAGCTTGAATATCAAAATCTCCTTCTCCCATAGTCTGTGAACCTGTAGATTGAAGAACTTTATTTGAAGGATGAAAGATCTTGATAAAATCTACTTGCCAAATAATCTTTTCTAAATGTCAAACCCAAATCTTCTTTAAATGATGGTTTCTCAATATTTTGTACACCAAAAAGTATTTATTGGGACCTAGCTCTGGTGGCCTAGTGACAGGATACGGTGCTGCAGTCCCAAAGGCACAGTTCGAAGCCACCAGCTGCTCTGAGGAAGAAGGATAGGAAAGCTCCTCCTGTGTGATTAACTGCTCTGAAAACCCACCAGAGGGTCAGCTATGTGCTGCCTCCAACTCTATGGTATACACCATGATAATGACTATAGTAATAAATATAGGGAGCTCTGGTGGCCTACTGGTAAGAAGCTGTTCTGCAATCAGAAGGCTCCTGATTCGAATCCACCAGCTACTCCAGAGGAGAAGGATGGGCAATCTCCTCTGGTGTGATTAACTGCCTTTGAAAATTCTCTTGGAGGGTCAGCTTAGGGTCGATTCCTACTCAACAGCATTTAACAACTATAGTATAAGGGAATTCTGATTGCTTAGCAGACAAGGAGTTGTGCTGCCAACCCAAATGTATGCAGTTCAAATCCACCAGCAGCTCCACAGCAGAAAGATGGACAACTTCTTCCTATGTGATTGATTTGTTGCCTCTGGAAACCCACTGGCAGGTGAGTTCTAAATAATTTCTGATTTAATGGGACATAATAGCATTGATATCACATGCAAGCAAGATTCTGCTGAAAATTATCCAAAAACGTTTGGAACAATATGTGAACAGAGAAGTGCCAGATGTGCAGGCTGGATTTAAAAGAGGTCATGGCACTAGGGATATAATAGCTAGTGTTAGATGGATCTTGGCAGAAAGCAGAGAATACCAGAAGAATGACTATTTGTGCTTCATTGACTATGCAAACGCTTTTGACTGTGTGGATCACAACAAGCTATGGCTGACT
>NW_006400120.1:1247651-1254177 GCF_000299155.1 Elephantulus edwardii
GGACTGCTAGGAGAACAAACAGGTTTGTCCTGGAGAAGATGAAGCCGGAATGCTCCTTGGATTCAAGGATTCTGAAGCTTTGTCTGACATACATCGGGTATGTTGCAAGCTGGTACTGGTCCTTGGAGAGGGACATCATATTTGGGAGAGTGGAGGGACAGCGCAGGAGAGGAAGACCCTTGATGAGATGGATCGGTTCTGTGAGTGGAGTGGTGGGAATGAGTGCATTTGAGACAGCAAGGTTGACACAGGATAGAACGGCGTTTAGGGCTCTTGTACATAGGGTCGCTATGAGTCACAAGCGACTCGATGGCACATAACAACAACAACAACAACAATAGTATATGATAGGTACTGGGATAAATTTGTAACCAACTAAGAAATAAAATGTGCTTATTTCTTATCTCATAGGGCTTACAATCCATGGCAGAATGTAGTTAAAAAAAATAATTTGCAATGTGACAGAACGAGTCCATAGCAGGGAATATGTAGTAAGATTGAAGTTTGTTGAAGAGCTCTCCATTATTCCAAGTGACAGTTATGGAAGACTTACTGTATGCTTGCATTGTGTCACTGCTTTGCAACTATGACTTTATTTAATACTGTCCTGGCCTCAAGCAAACAATAGATGAGAAAAGTGAGACACCAAGAAGAAAGTGAGTAGTTCAAGTCACAAGGAAATGTAGAGCTTGAATAGAACAAGGGGTCTGATTCCAGCTTTTATTCATGTGTTTCCACCCAAGTCTATTGTAAACTTTCCAAGGGGAGAGACAGAAGGAGGGGGGTTATATCTTTGTTATGAAACCGACCAGAGATTTGTCTATTGGGCAGAAAGGCATTAATTAATAACTGGCTTGAAATAGAATGTGCTACAATGTCCAAACAGAAGTCACTTTAGCACCACAATAAGATAAAGGTAAACAACCCAATTGAAAAATGGGCACAGCATATGAACAGACGCTTTACCAAAGAAGACATCCAGATGGTCAACAAGCACATGAAGAAATGTTCAAAATCCCTAGCTCTAAGAGAGATGCAAATCAAAACAACTATGAAATACCATCTCACCCCAGTAAGAATAGCAAAATTTAACAGAACAGTAAACATCAAATGCTGGCGAGGGTGTGGAGAAACTGGAACCCTTATTCACTGTTGGTGGTAGTGTAAAATGGTGAAGCCACTATGGAAGGCTTAAAAAGTTGCAAATAGAAATACTATTTGACCCAGCAAATCCACTACTTGGATATATCCCATAGAAACCGTAACTGCCACCCAAGCAGATACATGCACACCCATGTTTATCGCAGCTTTGTTCACAGTAGCCAAGAGTTGGAAACAGCTTAAGTGCCCATCAACAAACAAACGGATAGAGAAGCTGTAGTATATTCATACAATGTAATACAATACTGCACTGAAAAACAAGGAACTCATTCAATATTATTCAAAATGAATGACCCTGGAGGACATTATGCAGAGTTAAATATCTCAGTCACAAAAGGACAAATACTGCATAGTGCCAGTGTTGTAAAACAGAACTGACATCAGAGTTTGGGGGAGACTGAGAAATTATGTATACTGCATTAAAACAGATGGGAGAGAGAACTGTTTAAAAGGGATATATGACTAAGTATTATTGTCATGACAGAAGTCCAGAATGAAGGCTGCATAGTGGAATGTACTTGGGGGGAGGGATTTTTCTTTTACTTTTCAAAAAGAAAAAATAACTGAAGGGGAGGGGTGGCCAGGGAGAAATGTGCAACAGTGATTAAATGGAAATCCAAAGTCTCTGTAAATATTCATTAAAATTAATAATAATAATAATAATAATAAAAGAAGTCATTTCAAAACTGAAATAAAGCTCATTTAAAAAAAATAACAACACAAACCCTCAACAAAGTGTGACCTGAACACACACTTGATATGCAGTCTCTCCCGTTTGATTAACTGCCTCTGAGAACCCACTAAAGTGTCATCTATTGGTCAGTTCTGACTTGATGTTATAGAAAAGAAACAACATTGGCCCCACAGTCGAAGCATAGGGTTTGACTTCTTTGCTCACATCTGTTACTTTGAAAGCAGGATGGTTGGTGCTTGTTTGGGTTTTTTGGTTTTTTGTTGTTTTTTGTTCCTTTTTTTAATTTCCAGATTGGGGAAATCAGTGAGGACAGTGAACATTGTAGATGGTACCATTAGGACCACAGAGTCACTCACAGACACAGCCTTTGAATGGCATCACTTAAAAAAAAACAGCTAAGCGTCAACCATTACATTAAAATGTTCCTGTTGATGGAGCAAGTTAGAGCTGAGCTCTCAACAGAATACATCATGATACTCCTTGTTGGAACTGCCCTGTCTGGGTTTTCAGGAAGCTTTAAATCCCATGAGAGGAGATGGGCCATCTTTCTCCTGAGAAGTCTCTGGTGAATTTGAACTTTCAAAGAGGCACTGCCTTCAAGTTAACAGCACAACTCCCTACAGACTACACCACCTATTTTCCTTCCAAAGCCCTTTGCATTTTGTTTTCCATCATCTTTAAAATTTCCATCCTGATACACTAAACAGCCTCCTTATCTGCATTGGTGATATTATGTTTACATCTCGTAAGACTTCCGTTCTTGGTAGTCAAATGCTCTACCGCTGAGCAATACCCACCCTCCACCCCTGACTTCTGGTCTTTGATTTGTTTACCTATGTTTATTCTTCTGACCCCTCTTAATTTGGAATCTGAGACATTGCTAGTAATTGAGAGATAAGAGAGATGGCAAAAGTGTTAGAGCAAAAAATGGCAACATTTTGCTTTGTTTTGCAGTCTGGAAAAGGAAATTGCTTTGCTTTTGAAAATTAAATGTGGTGAAATTGTAAACCATGCCATTTCTATTCTGGTCCTCCATTGAAACTGCCTTTGTGGCAGGCAATACACACAAAAACCTGTCTTAACTCAGGCCAAAGCAGAAAGAGTCATCCCATCCCCACTGCCAGCACAGAGATTGTCAAATTAGAGCTGTTGTTAAGTCTTATGGGATCTGTTTCTATTCATAATCACCCTATACACACTCACATGCAACCGTAATGAAAATAAATACACTGCCCGACCCTGTGCCATCCTCACAATAATCTCTGTGCTTGAGCCCATTGTTTCAGCCCCTATGTTATTCCATCTTGTTCCCTGACTCTTTTTTACCAAGCATGGTGTCTGTTTCCAGGGACTGAGCACTCCTGATGCATGCACTAAGGAAAATCAAATAATGTACTGCAATACTGAACTAGCTATACTCGCCACCAGTCATCGGTCAATTTGCCATTCTGTGGTGACTTGCAGGTTGAGATAATGTTGTGATCTATGCCATCAATATTTCAAATATCATCAACAATCTACACTATGCAGATTCCAAGACCTTGCTTATGAAAAGTCAAGAAGGTTAGAAAGGCTTACTAAAGAGGGTCAATGATTGGGCAGTCTTCAGTTTGGTTTATCCATTAACATCAAGAAAACAAAAATACTCACAGCTGAGCCGGTAGGCAACATCATGATAAATAGCTGCTCCTCATTGCTGCTCCTTGGAGGCAAGGATCCTGAAGCTTCATCTGACATACTTTGGACATGTTGTAAGGAGGGACAGGTCCTTGGAGAAGGACATCATGCTTGGGAGGGTGGAGGGACAGCACAGGAAGGGAAGGCCCTCTAAGAGGTGGATTGATTCCGTGACTGGGGTAATCAGGATGGGTGTATCAGAGACTGTGAAATTGCACAAGACAGAGCAGAGTTTAGGGCTGTTGTACACAGGGTCACTATGAGTTGCAGGTGACTCGATGGCACATAACAACAACAGCAACAACAACAGACTGAACTTGTGAAAAAGTTCATTTTACTTGGATCCACAATCAATATCCATGGTAGCCAGTTGCTGTTGTTGTTAAGTGCCTTCAAGTTGAGTATGATTCTATGAGCAATACATCCAAACTCTTTGTCCTATCCTGTGCCATCCTTTATCACTGTCGAAATATTTGAGTCCATTTCTGCAGACATTGAATCCACTCATTTCTTTGAAGGCCTTCCTCTACTTTTGCAGACCCTTCACCATTCCAAGCATGAAGTCATTTTCCAAGAAATAGCCTCTCCTAACAACATGTCTAAAAATATGCAAGATGATGTTTCATCAACTTCCTCTCTGAGGAATATTCTTACTGGACTTTCTCCAAGGTATAATTGTTTGTTCTTTTGTCAGTCCATGGAATGCTAAGCACTCTTCTCCAACACCACAACTCAAATGCATCAACTCTTCTGTCAACCTAATTTATGGTCCAGCTCTCAAATGCATAGCAAGTGACTGGAAAAACTGTGGCTTGAATCAAGTGCATCTTGTTGTTGTTTTTGTTGTTGTTGTTGTTTTTATGAGCATCAAGCTGCCTGAAACTCATAGCAACCCTATGTACAAAAGCCCTAAACTCTGCTCTATCCTGTGCCAATTCCATTGTCTCAGACACATTTGCCCCCATTACCCTAGTTACTGAATCAATCCATCTCATCAAGGAGCTTCCTCTCTTGCACTGTCCCTCCACCATCCCACACATGAAGTCCTTCTCCAAGGACTGGTCATTCCTTGTAATATGTCCAAAGTATGTCAGATGAAGCTTCAGAATTCTTGCCTCCAAGGAGTAGCCTGGTCTCACCCTCTCTAGGATAAACATGTTTGTTCTCCTACAGCAGCACAGCTCAAAGACATCAATTCTCCTTCTCTCATCGCTAGTCATTGTCCAGCTTTCTGATACATAGCAAGTAATTGCAAAGACCATGGCCTGTATCTAGTACATCTTAGTCTCCAGACTGACATTGTTATTCTTCAGTACTCTGGAGAGGTCCTTGACAGCAGACTTTTCCAATGAAATTGATCTTTTAATTTCCTGGCTACTGGTACCAAGAGTGTTGATTGTGGAGCCAAGCAAACCAAAACTGTGAACAATCTCAATCACTTCATCATCTATCACATTGCTGCCAATGACCCAGTGGTGAGAATCTTTGTTTTCTTGATATTGAGGTTCAATACGTATTGAAAGCTGCAGTCCTCGACCTTCTGCAGGAAGAGCTTTAGGTCCTCCTCAGTTTCAGCAAGCAAAGTTCTGTCAACTGCACAGTGCAGATTGGAGGTGAGTCTACTTCCAATCCTGATGCCACACTTCTCCTCATAGAGGCCTGTCTCCTGGATAATTTGTTGCACATATAGACTGAAAAGATATGGAGACAAGACACATGCTTGACACACTCACTTCCCAGTTTTAAACCATGTAATGTTTCCTTGCTCTGTCCTGACAACTGCCTCTTGGTCCAAGTATAGGTTTCGCATAAGCACAATCAAATGCTCTGGAATTCCCATTCTTCTCAGAGTCAGCCATAGCTTGTTGTGATCCACATAGTCACACAGTCAAAACCTTTGCATAATTACTGAATATTTGTCCAAAACAATACGTTTCCTGATCTCTGGGATTGGGAAAGGTTTTAATTTGTTATTCTTATGTGTACTAGGAGTCATGGTTGACCTGACAATGCATAACATCAAACAGCAAATATACTCAGCATGTAGCTTAGTTTTTGAATGTTTGTTCTTATCAACATATACCCAAAATTATAAATCTCTTCTTTAATATGCTGCTCTTACTTGTGTACTAAACTATAATCATTAAATAACATAAGGACTTTAAAAAATTGTTTACATGAGGAATTTACAAAGAAAAGTGCTGCCTCATTGGGTAACTGAAAATCTATTTCTAGTTCTTATTTTACTCGTACATAACTGGTGGCTCTCTGTAAATACTCATGTCCAAATAATTTTTTAATGGAAAAGTAATTTTTCAGTGTGATTATTTCATTTTTATCATATGATATTCTGAATGTCTTTTATTTCTCTCCCCTCTCAAAAATATATCCAACTTCTAAGTTTCACATTCTTGAAAGCTTTAGAAACACATATTGTATATACTAGGAAAATTTCTAAACAGAACTAAAACTGTTTTAACAGTATGACAATGTTGAAAGTAACCCCAGTGGTTCTGTTCTTAAAGCATTCAGTTACAAAGCCAAATGCTGAGTTCAAACCACAAGAGAAAGAAGTGTCACAGAAATTGCCTCTTAGCCTAAAGATGTCCAGCCTTGGGATCCATGTGGGACGTTTCTACTCTGTCCTGCAACAGAGGTCTCTGTGAGTTAGGAAGAATTGGATGGCAATGTGTTTTGGTTTGGTAACAATTTTGAATAAAATAAATAGCTTTAAAAAATAAATATAAAATAAACTCTTTTTGCATGTATACTGTAAATTTTAAAACAATATCTTAAAGTCATAATCTATTTTTTCCCAGCAAAGACATAAAGAACTTTCTGGAAACACAGTTTGTTTCTCACTCCATGACATCTACAACTCAATAAAACAAGTAACTCGTAGTCAAGTTGAAACTCTGAAAACAGCAGTCTTTTTTTTTTTTTTAATTGAGGTTGTTTATTTTTCATTTCAATGAACATCTACAGAGATTTTGG
>NW_006400120.1:1254277-1259235 GCF_000299155.1 Elephantulus edwardii
TAATCCACTCTGCAACCCTCATTGCAGCAGTCCTAACAAGGAAGACTTAACACTGGAAGGGATGAAGAGATTGCTCGTCTTTCTCCTGTCGAACAACTGGTAGATTCAAACCCGCTGCCTTTAGACTGACAGGAAGATTCCTTACCCACTAGGCCACCAAAGGAATGAAACACTGGAGGGAACATTCCAAGTGGAACAGAACACTGCACGTGATAGAATGTGGTAAGAGCTTGTTAAATGAGCACAGTGTGAAAACAAACTTATTTCAATACAAGAGAAAGATAAGTAGATGAAATAATAACGACAGCAGAAATGGTTATATATACTTCAGGGAGTTTTTATGATAGACGTTTTTTTCTCTAAACTTCATGTTTTGACCCAAGTCTTTCCTTGGAGGCTAGGATTTTTAAGCTCTGCCTCACTTACTTTGGGCATGTGGCCAGGAGACATCAGTCCTTGGATAAGGACATCATGCTCAGAACACAGGAGAGGAAGAACTCATATGAGATGGATTGATTCAGTAACAGGGACAATAGGGGGTGGGATGTCAGAATTAGTGAGACTGGCTCAGGACAACGAAGGGTTCAGAACTGCTGTATATACATTGCAGGCGACTCAATGGCACAAAACAACGATAACATACTATGACAGGTTTGGAAGCAAGAGTGGCATCCACTTCCTAAATAACATACTTCCAGAGACTCTATAATCTTTGCTAAATGTCGATAGTTGTAGAAAGGCTTCAGGCCTTTTGTTCATTGGGTTGCTATGAGTCATGCTCGACTCAAAAGCAATCAACAATCAACAACAACAACCATCATAATAAACCCCTAAAAACTAGAAAATGAGCCAAATTAAAGCAAGGTAAAAAAAAATATTGAGACATAAGGTAGAGCTAAGGCCTACAGGGAGACACAAACAAGAAGCAAACAGCAAAGATAGAAAACGCAGTGGGTGTGAGAAGAGGGGAATTGAAGACACAGGGCAGCTGACAGGAAGATTGTTGTTAACTGGAAGAAGGTACAAATACTAAAATAATAAAGCATTAGAGTTCTCCCAGCAGATCCCTGGTGGTGCAATGGTTAACCTCTCAGCTACTAGCTACAAGGACAAACCTACTCTGAGGATTTAGGGAAGAAACTACTTGGCACTCTGCTCTGTGAAGATTACAGACAATAAAGCCCTATGGGGCAATTGTGCCCTGGAACACAGAGGAGTTTCACTCTACTTTGGGCCTTGAGGGTTACTATGAGTCAAAGGCACCCAGGAGTCAAAATCAACTCAAGAACAGAGTTCACTTCTGAGCAAAAAGAGAGGGACACCTGGAGGAGGCAGAAGTGGTAGAAAGGAAACTTTTAAGGCCAGGTGATTTTGTCCTAAATAATACAGAAGAACCAGTCCTTGAAGCAGAGTGGGGACTGGTGGGTATTCTGCCCTCCCCCAAAATAGAGCACCACAGATACTGTGAGAAAAGTAAAACCATTACTTTAGCCCTTTCAGTCTGTGAGGTCTCTAATTCATGGCAGTGGAGATTGGTGGATATTATTGTACAGAGTCTCAATTTAAAACATAGGCTCCTTCTAAGTATGGTCTTAATTATAGGTTGATTATTTCTACAACAATTTTCTCTCTCTTTTTTTTTTTAAATTCCCTTTGTATTTACTTTTGAGTATAGATCAATTTATTCAGATTTTTGATAGCTTGACTTTCAGGATGCTAAACACCTGGATAATTTGGGGCACATCATCTTCTATTTCTGGTGCCTTAATTCTTTCTTGCTGGTGGCTCACTTAATTTCTCTTGTGGACCCATAGAATAAAGGCAGACTGGCTGTTGCCTTTTCTCTGGCCTCAGTTCCACACCTGATCAATTGAAGACAGAATAACTACTGTCTTCCAAAGGGGCACAGGTACTAGTTTAGAATATTAGCTAATGAACCCATTTCATCCAGCAGCACTTAGGTGGGTTTCCTTAAAAAGCATACCAAGGACAAAGAGAAGAGCTGGTCCGTGCAACTCCTCAGCATAGCTGACCTCAGCACAAGGAAAAAGGAAGATGCAATTAGGGAATGCTCTGGGGAATGAAAGATAGGTTGCCCCTCCATAAATACGTGTAGCATCCTAAACCACTGAACAACAGTGATTTGGGGAGTTTGTTTGCTTATAAGGACTAGAGTGGTGCCTAACCCTCATTTCATCCAAGAGTCAGTGGTAGATAGGACCTAGACTCTGCCTGGAAAACATATCATCTGAGACAGAAAACTTCCTGTAGGTGTTCTTTTTGCCATTGAATAAATACTAACACACAGCAACCCTATAAACAATAAATTAGAACCTTGGACCGAGGTCACCCTCTATCTATTGAAATAAGGTTTGTAACTTAATTACCCTCTCTGTGGTCCCACCTCACTCATGCTCTTCTGTCATCCCTCCCCATTGTTCCAGGGTTGATCTATTGGACAGCAGATGTAATGGTGGTTTGGGATGACGGTTTAGGAAGCACCATGTGGTTTCTTGCTACCTCATGCTATTTTTTTTTGTCGCTTGTTCTGAGGGAAACTAGTTACCATATTATGAGAGCCTTCACTTTTCCTTACGGAAATGCCTAGGTATGAGCAGTTGAAGCCATCAATCAGTGAGGCACCGAGGAACCCTGCCAACCACCATGTAAGTGAACTTGTTTTTGCCATATCCCTATCAAACCTTTGGATGACTGTGAACTAACTTGACCAATAACTGCACCCTCACAGCCTTGTGTGACTACACGACCTATAACAACCAGAAGAATTGATTTTGATTAGTGCCTCACAGAAAATGTGAAATAACAAATGTGTCTTGTTTTTAAACTAGTAGCTTCTGGTGCAATATTTTACACAGAATAAAAAAGCTAATACACACTTTCTCCTGGTCTTAAATGATTTAAGACTGCTACTTTATTGCTTATTATTTCTTCTCCTGATCTTATATACTCTAAAGTAACATCTCAAGTCTTCTGCAAGGACAACTGCAGGAACTTCTTTAACCAAATCTAAATAAAATAAAAGACTTTATACCAAGGACTTGCTGAGAAAGACTTCATAATCTTATGAACTGTATAGGTTGCCCTAAAAACCTTTTCCATGAAGTTTGAGTCACACTCACTGAAAGATACCAATGGATGACTATAGAGATTGCTTTGTTGATCCCGATCTTATCAAGATGCTAAACTGAATGGAAATGAAAAAAACAGTAGAAGTCAATTTAAATTTGTCCCCAACTACAATAAAATAACCTCAAGAGATTTCTTTTAATTCTTTAGTTATTGAAAGCACAACAACCTCTGCCCTTTCTCCTCCACAGATGATTGTTTTTGCTGCACTGTTATGGACCATGGAGTCTGAACTGACTCACAGCTGACCCTCCAGTGGGTTTTCAAAGCAATAAAACACATGAGAGAAGATTCTCCATCTTTCTCCTGTGGAACATCTAATAGAGAATTAGAATTTACAAAGCCAAAAGTCTGAAGCATTCTCCAGTGCTAGCTGTTTACCTGAGATAAACACTGCTATTTGTTTACCTGAGAGGCAAGCATGGTTTGAATATGACTCATTCTCTGTCCTGTCTCCCTGGTAAACTCTCATTGTAGCTAAATAAACTGATTCTAGAAAGCTTCTGTGGTTGGAAATTTGCTTGTGCATCTTGTGGTATTTTTCTACCAAGCTGACAATGTCAGGTTCTTGCTGAGGTCAACTATCCCCACAAGAGAAGTACAGTCCTTGGTTTTAATTTTTAATCCTGGAAGCTCTGTTTCCACTTTAATTCCTCTGCTCAACAAAGTTACGACCTCTATTGGGTTGGGGTTTCTTGTTTTGTTTTGTTTTAGTTTGATTATTGTTGAAGTCATCCTAGTGACATATTAAGTACTCAATTGCTAATCCAAGGTCAGAAATTCAAACCCACTAGTGGCTCCAACAAAGAAAAAAAAGGAGGGGGAAAAATGAGATTTACTTCCATAAAGACTGCCATCTAAGAAATACTGTAAGGCAGTTTTCGGGAGCTCTGTGGTTTAGTGGTAAAGAATTGCACAGCTGTAACACAAAGGTACATGGTTTGAAGCCACCAGCTGCTCTGCAGGAGGAAGTTGGGTGATTTACTGCTTCTGAAAACTCACTGAAGGATCAGCTATGAGTACAAAACAACAACCTAAGGCAGTTTTACTGTCTCATAGGCTACAAGAAGTTGAGATCAGTTTGACAGAAATGGGTTGGTTTTTAATGTTAAAGAAGAAACTCTGTCATTGCAATGTTTAAGTGGAAAGCTGCTAACTGGAAGGTTGGTGGTTCAAATCTCATCAGAGGCTCTTCAGGAATAAAAGACCTGGTAGTGTTCCTCTCCTGTCAAGGTTGAAGACTTAGAAACCCTATAGGTTGATTTTGCATTGTCCTTTAGGGGCCCAATGAATAGGCATTGACTTCTTGGCAAGTAACAACACCATTCAACCCACCTGGGTGGAACAAGCACTTGACTGCTAAGAAAACTGTTGGTAGACTTAACTAATCCTGAAGTGACCAGGAAAAAATGGCCTGGCAGTCTGATTCCTTTCAGGTTTCCTGGAGTTCAGTTCTACTGTGCTGCACAGGAAAAAATAACACGAAAAGAAAAGGAAAGGGAAGGGAAGGAAAAGGAAAAGGAGAGAAGAGAAGAGAAGAGAGAGAAGAGAAGAGAAGAGAAGAGAAGAGAAGAGAAGAGAAGAGAAGAGAAGAGAAGAGAAAAGAAAAGAGAAGAAAAGAAATCATTACCTTGGCGAACTCTGGTGGAAGCTGCACTGCAATCCCAGAGGTGTGTGGTTCACGTCCTTGGGGTTGGGGAGAGACTGAGTAAGGTGGGTTCAATAATGTATACTGCACTGAAACAGAGGAGGGAGAAAACTGTTTAAAAGAGATATATAACTAGGTATTTCTGTCATCACAGGAGACTAGA
>NW_006400120.1:1259835-1282237 GCF_000299155.1 Elephantulus edwardii
AAATCCACCAGATGCTCTGCTGAAGAAGGAGGGACAATCTCCTCCTGTACCAGTCAGATCCAATTTGACTGTACACACACACAAAATAATAATTTTTTTTTTAAAAAAAGAAATCATTGCCTTTTCAAAAAGCTCAACATGAAAATTCCATATGACCCAGCTATTTCACTGCTAGGAATATACCCCGAGGCAAATAGAAACAAATGAAGATTTGTACACCTATGTTCAACACAACGTTACTCACCATCACAAAAACACGGGAATGGCCCAAATATCCAACCACAACTGAATGGATGGAGAAATTATGGTACATTTCCATGATAGAATACTATGCAGTACTCTGGAGCAACAATTTTGAAAATTACTTTATAGCTAGAGAGAGACTGGAGAGCATTATACTGAGTGAACTAACTCAGTCCCATAAGGACAAACACTGCATAAGACCATATTGTAAAAACAGAAGGATATACCACAACAAGATAAAGGTAAACAACCCATTTGAAAAATGGGCACAGGACATGAACAGATACTTCAACAAAGAAGGCATCCAGATGGCCAAAAAGCACACAAAGAAATGTTCAAAATCCCTAGCTCTAAGAGAGATGCAAATCAAAACAACTATGACATTATCATCTCGCTCCAGTAAGAAGAGCAAAATTTAACAGAACAGCAAACATCAAATGCTGGCGAGGTTGTGGAGAAACTGGAATCCTTATTCACTGCATGTATCAGGGTTGGATCTTTTCTCCATACCTATTTAATTATATGCTGAGCAAATTATTCAAAAACCTGGACTCTATGAAGAAGAGTGTGATACCAGGATTAGAGGAAGACTCATCAATAACTTTCACTACATGGATAATACAACTTTGCTGTAGTGAAGTTGAACTGAAACACTTCCTTCAGAAGGTTAAATACTGCAGCCTTCAAGATGTAATGTGTCTCAACTTAAAAAAAACAAAAGTCCTCACCAGTGGACCAAAAGTTAGCATAATGATAGATGGAGAAATGACTGAAACTGTCAACGACTTCATCTTACTTGGATTCACAATCAATACAATTGATACCAGCAGTCGGGAGATCAGGATACCTATTGTGCAGGGAAGTCTGCAGTTAGGACTTCTCCAAATTCTTGAGAAGCAATGCTGCTAGTTTTAGAACTAAGATGCACACCTTATTTAGACAATGGTATTTAGCATCACTTGCTATGCATCTGAAAGCTGGACAATGAATAAGGATGACAGAATAGGTACTGATGCCTTTGAACTTTAGTGGTGGAGAAGAGTGCTGAATATCTCATGGACTGCCAAAAGAACAAACAGAGATTTCTTAGAGAAGGTGCAGCCAGAGTGCTCCTTGGAGGCAAAGATGATTAAACTTTGCCTTCACATACTTTGGGCATGTTGCCAGGAGAGGCATTCATTGAAGAGGGACATCATGCTTGGGAAAATGCAGGATGGCAAACGAGAGGAAGACCCTCAACCAGGTATTTTCACACAGTGACTGAGGAAATGGGCTCAAGTGTGAGGATGGCACAGGATAGGACAGCTTTCAGATCTGTCCTTCATAAGTCACTATGAGTCATATTTGACCTAACACCTACAACATGCCAATTACTGAATATTTGGTCTATTTACATGATCTTTGCTAAGCTTCCTTATGATCTTTTGAAATAATTATCTAATGAAAACTAATAACCATAATACATAAGGAGCTCTGGTGGCTTAGAGTTAAGGAAGTGTGTCTCCAATGCAAAGGCTTGCGGTTCAAATCCACCAGGTGCTCTGACTGAGAAAGATGAATACTTTCCTCTCATTTGACTTACTACCTCTGAAAACTCACTGGTCAGCTACAAGTCATTTCCCACTTTAAGGCCACAACAACAACAAGAACCATATTATTAATGAAGTTAAAAAAAAAAAGCAGTTCCTTATAACAAACAGCTAAAACTGAAAGTTTCTTTATCTGTTGTTAAAGCCACTCTTAATGTCCAAGATTTTATGCAGCAATATTTTAAAAATACAATACAAATAAATGTTTAGAATAATTATTTTAAAAAAAAAAACAAAGACAAGAAGGTAAGAAGGGGCAGGGAAACTGGTAGAGTGTAGACAAATTGCTAGACTAGCACCCAATGTCACAGAAGTATTTCTGTATTAATTGTTGAATGGAAAACTAATTCACTGTGTTTCACCCAAAACACAACAAAATATTTTTTAAAGTTAGTTTTAATGTTAAGGAGAAGTTGCAAATATATGCTCAATTTCATATTCTTCATTAGGATTTGCTTAAATTTTAACCCATCTAATTCTCTCTGATTTTAACTAAAGGGCCATCATAAATATAAACTATATAACATAAGACCCAAAACACACCAAACAATTCATATTTAAATGATTTCCAATTCTATAAGCAGTCTTTTATTTTCTGTTTTTTTAATGTTGCTGTTGTCTTTTGATTTTTTTTCTTTTTAATTGTGATTTTAACAAATGTTTACAGAAAAAAATTAGTTTTTATTTATTCATGGTTGCATATTTTCGTCCCTACCCCTGCCCCAGTTCACTTAAAAAAAACCCACAAACACCAAAACCAAACCAACAACACTAATTCATTATTGTGAAATCTCCTCCCTTCCACCCACCTCTCCCCCAGTTCACTTTATTATGCACCTCTTATCCGGGATGGTTGTCATACAAATAATGTCTAATCATATACTTCTTTTAAACAGTTCTTTCCTTCATCTGTTCTGTACAACGGCAGGTCACTTACATCAGGTAGCCTTGAAGAAAACAACTACAATACTGTTTGGAAATTAAAAGCAACATTTTAAATGCATCACTGAGCTGTTGCAAAGTAAAGAATCTGCAGGCCTCACGAAACAAAGTTTAAACAGGATTCCTAGTGATTAAGTAAGGTCCAAAGTCATCTGTAGCCTAACAGCTTCTGCCAAACTATTGGATACCTTGAACTTTTACTTGGACTTTGTCTTGTGAACAGATTTCAGGGTACAAGAAATGGGAAATCTCTAGGGCTTGCTCAGGACAGGATAATTCGACATCAAACTGAAATTCAAATCAATATTAGAATAAAATAAGAAATGGACCTTGGCATTTAAAAGAAGGCATTTGAACCAAAACGTGGGGAACAAAGGAGATCTTTTAAAATTACCGATAGGCCCCGATCTTCTCGAGTTGTTAAGGTCAAATCAGGTTTTGAAATTATTGTACCAAGATAATCCTAAACTTTGTACCTTTAACCAAAACTGTTCTCTGAAGTTTTCTTTGAACCCCTTCCAAAAATAGTTCATCTCAATTAAAAAGGAATTCATGAAATATTACACAAAATGGATGACCCTGGAGTACCTTACACTGAATGAAATATCTCAGTCACAAAAGGACAAATATTGCATAGGGTCACTGTTGTAAAACTGTCTGACATCAGGGTTGTGGGAAGGCAGAGAAGGAGGGGGGAAATGATGTATACTGCATTGAAACAGATGAGGGAGAGAACTGTTTAAAAGGAATATATGCATGGGTATTCTTGTCATGATAGGAATCCAGAATGAAGGCTGCACAGTTGACTGGACTTGGGAGGAGGTATTGCATAACAATGAAAGGGTTTTTATTTTACTTTTCAAGGAGAAGAGTGAATTGAGGGGAGTGGGTGGGCAGCGAGAAAAGTGCAATAATGAATGACTGGAAACCATAAGTCTCTGTAAACTTTCATTATAATTAATTTAAAAAAATTTAAAAAGAAAAGTATATCTGCTTTGAGTATGAGTTCTTTTAAAGAATTATCTCTCTAAGAAAAATACATCATTGGCATTAGGTCAGAATGGATGCATAGCTAGGTTTCTGAGGCTGTAAATTGTAGAGGAGGAGATTGCCCATCTTCTCCCCCAGATTGCCCATCTTCTCCCCCAGAAAGTTGGCCTGTAGATCTGAATCACCAGAGAGGCTTGGCTTTTGGTTTGGAATACTAACTCTGAACTATTCATATCCATGGAAAGTCAGTTTGGAAGCTGCAATGGAAAAGTTTGAAAGGGGAGCTTATGTGACACAAAGTTCAAAATTATGATTGCAACATAATTTGGAAAAGAGTAACATGAATGGTAGCACAGCTTGAAGAATATAATCAGTTAAGTTGACTTTATTGTGCAGTCACAAATTGAGGTAGTGTGTACGATCAATAACATTTACAATGAAGTTGTGGTTTTAGGGGGGAAAAAGAGAATACCATGGAAAGATAAGATACTTTTCTCCTTGTAGGTACTAGATTAAAGGGACATCTGTAAGAATCTGTGATATGAGATGGCTTTCAAACAAATTTTGTTTCAGATTTACAGTGTGTGTGAATGCACCGTAATTTCTCAATCCATTCATTAGTGGTTGGACATTTGGGCTGTTTCCATGTTCTTGTGATGTTGAATAATGCTGGGATGAACATTGGTGTACAAATCTCCATTTGTGCTTCAGTTCTCATTTTCTCAGGGTATATTCCAAGAAGATCGAAGGAGTATACTTCTACAGAGTCACTGTACCAGAAGGAATTGGCTGACACAGAAGAATTTCATGGAATAACATATGAGCAAGAGCCTGTGGAGACGAAGGAGGAAGTTGAAGTTGCCCTGAAAGAATTGGCAAAAAAGCAAGTCTCCAGGAGTTGACTGCATACCAATTGACATATTTCAACAAATAGACCTTTTATGCTGCCCTTGTTATGCTCACCAAGTTGTGCCACAAAATCTGGAGGACAGTCAGATGGCCAACTGACTGGAAGAGATAGATATTTGTTCCCATTCTAAAGAAAGGTGACCTGACAGAGTATGGAAATTATCAAACAGAATCATTGATATCACATGAAAGCAAGATTCTGCTGAAAATTATCCAAAAGCAGCTGGAACAACATGTCAACAGAGAAGTGCCAGATGTTCAGGCTGGGTTTAAAATAGGTCATGGTACTAGGGCCATTATAGCTAATGTTAGATGGCTGTTGGCAGAAAGCAGAGAGTACCAGAAGTGTGCTTCATTGACTATGCAAAGTTTTTTTTTTGACTGTGTAGATCACAGCAAGCTATGGCTGACTCTGAGGAGAATGAGAATCCCAGAACATTTGATTGTGCTTATGAGAAACCTATACTTGGACCAAGAGGCAATTAACAGAGCAAGGAGACACTACATGGTTCAAAATTGGGAAGGATGTCTGCCAGGGATGCATTCTGTCTCCGTATCTTTTGAATCTGTATGCAGAACATATCATCCAGGATGCTGGTCTGTATGAGGAGGAATATGGCATCAGAATTGGTGGAAGATTCATCAACAACCTGCATTATGCAGATTACACAACTCTGCTTGCTGAAATTAAGGACCTGAAGTGTTTGCTGCAAAAGGTCAAGGATTGCAGACTTCAACACAGATTGAAGCTCAACATCGAGAAAACAAAGATTCTCACCACTGGGCCAATTGGCCGCATTAGTATGGATGGTGAAGAGATTGAGATAGTTAACAATTTTAGTTTACGTGGCTCTGCAGTCAACACTCTTGGTACCAGCAGCCAGGAAATCAAGGGACAAATTGCAATGGGAAAGTCAGCTGTCAACAACAATAGTGGGATGGTTGGGTCAAAGATAAATGTTGTATAAAACCATTACTGTAGAATGAGCGTAAGGATCCAAGAGGGATGGGAGAGGGTAGAAGCAGAGGGATGAGAATATGCAGGGGGAGGGGAGATTATTCGTGGAGTTGTACAATTTGATGGGGGAGGGAGGGAAGTTGAAAAATCCGTTCTCTAAAGATGTACTCAAATTTTGTAAATGAACTAGTGTAAAATTAAAAAAAAATAGTGTGTGATCCAAAAGTTTTCTAAGGAGAATTTAAATAAGATATAGCTCTAGTGGCTTCATGGCCAGGAATTGTCCTACAATTACAAATGTTATGTGTTACGTACTGTTTAGTCAGAACTGACCCATCGCTGACCCTTTGATGGGTTTTCAGAGGCAGCCAGTCACATGGAAGGAGATTGCCCATTCTTCTCCCAAGGAGCATCTGCAGGATTAGAACCGCATGTCTTCGGGATTGCAGTGAAGCTTCTTGCCACTAGGCCAGCAGATCTTATCAGTTCAAATCCACTAGCTGTTCCATTGGAGAGAGATGGGCAATCTCCTCTCGTGTGACTGACGGCTTCTGGAGGGTCAGTGACTGGTGGGTTCTAACTCTAACTGTAGTACACAACAACAACAAAACATTTCTAGACTTAGTTGTACCAAGGGGGGAAAAATATTGGTTATCAAGGCTTCCTCCCTTTTCCTAGAACCCTGGCAGTTGGGGAAGATCTTGTAGTTACCAGTTCTGACCAACTGATTATGGTTGAAAGTGATACGATGTTCCCAGGAAGTGAAAATGATTTGCCCTTGGCTGCTAACCTGAAACCTGCAGTTCAACCCACCAAGAAGTACCACAGAAGAAAAGGTCTGGTGATCTTCCCTCAAAACTACAGTCAGAAAAACCTGGTGCAACTGTTCAGCTCTGTGACACGTTGGGTCATCATAGTCAGCAATCATGACTAACAAGTGGTTCAAGTCATGACTCAATGGAAGAATAGCAGAGCTGGGAAGACTTATTGCATCCATCTCTTCTCTTGCATTCCTGATCAAGGAGGATGTATGCTTCATATAAAGCAGTTAGAAAATGTTAGGGCTGCAGCAGGCTGAAATGAAAATCATATGCCTTGCAGAGTTCTATGAGCTTACAGCAGTCTTTCAAGCACAAGAAATCAGTCCTTGTTATGTTAAGCAACTGAACTTGAAGCATGTTTATTGCAGTCACTCTGAAAATTGTATTCCATCCACCTAATTAGTACAATTTTCAGTGACTGAAAAAAGTAAATAATCTCAGAAGGAAATTAGCATGCATTATTCAAAGAAGGACATAAAAAAAGACCTCACAGATCCATAAATAGCCAAAACACACCACACCACACACACACGCACACACAGACATACACACACCAGAATACACTATTATTAAATAGAAAAGAAAGAATTGATAATAAAACCATATTTTCCAAAACTTAAAAAAATTGAAATATCAAATATGAAACATAAAATCACTGCTGTATTTGAAGAAGCAAAAGGATATCTTCAGTAGAGGGTAAAATGCTATAAAATAGAAATCAAATAGAACTATTGTTGTTTGTTGTTGTTATGTGCTGTCAAGTCACCTGCGACTCATAGTGACCTTATGTACAACAGCTCTCAAGTCTGCCCTGTCCTGAGTCAGTCTCACTGACTCTGACACATTTACCCCCATTGCCCTAGTTACTATATCAATTCATCTCATCCAGAGTCTTTCTCTCCTGTGCTTTCCCTCCACCCTTCTGAACATGATGTCCTTCTCTAAGCATCAGTCCCTCCTGGCCACATGCTCAAAATATGTGAGACAGAGCTTCAAACTCCTAGGTTTCAAGGAGAAACTTGGTTTTACCCTATCCAAAACAAACCTATTTGTTTTTCTTGGTGGTCCATGGTTCAAGACTCTTCTCCAGCACCACAACTCAAAGGCATTGATTCTTTTTCTGTCACCCTTAGTCATTGTCCAGCTCTCTGATACATAGCAAGTAATTGTGAAAACCAAGGCCTGGATCAAGCACATCTTAGTGTTTAGAATGACATCATTGCTTCTCAGTACTCTAGAAAGGTCCCTGACAGCAGATTTTCCCAATGCAATTCATCTTTTGATTTCATGACTTCTGATGCCAAGACTGTTGATTGTGGTATCAACCAAGCAAAGCTGTTAACAATCTCAATCTCTTCTTCTCTGTCTATTATGACACTGCCAATTGGCCCAGTGGTGAGAATCTTTGTCTTCTTGATGCTGAGCTTCAATCCATATTGAAAACTACAGTCCCTGAACTTCTGCAGCAGGTGTTTCAGGTCCTCCTCAGTGCCAGGAAGCAAGGTTGTGTCATCAGCATAATGTAGCTTGTTGTTGAGTCTTCCTCCAATCCTGATGCTATAATCCTCCTAATAAAGGCCAGCCTCCTGAATGATCTGTTCTGCATATACACTATGTTGTTATTGTTTACCGTTGAGTCAGAACCAACTCACAGCAGACCCTCCAGTGGGTTTTCAGAGGCAGTTAATAGCACAGGAAGAGAATGTCCCATCCTTCTCCCACAGAGCAGCTGGTGGCCTCGAACCACACTACTTTGCGATTTCAGTGCAGCTTCTTACCACTAGGTCACCAGAGCTCCCTCTATAGACTATTAGAAAAGAAAAATACAAGTGACATTTTCCCCCTGATGGATAAAATAGCAGATCAGATGCAGCAGTAGAGCTGGGAAATCTGAAGCTAAAACTAAATAATTAACCCAGATGCAGTTAAGGAAACTAAGAAAAAGAAAATCAAAGACACGTAAATTAGAGTGAGGGGATCTGATATAAATCTAATCAGAGTTTTTTAAAAAGCAGAGAGACTTCAGAAGATAATACTCAAAGAGATAATGACAGAATATTTCAGAATTGTTGAAATATTTCAATACTCAGATCTTGCAAGACAAATTCTTCTCAAGCAGGGTAAGTGCACCCAAGTCTACTCCTACACACATCATAGTGAAACTGGAAAGCCAGTAATAAATAAGCCAGAAAGACTGAGAGAGAAATCTTAAAAATATCGAGATATAACCAGCAGGTCATCCACAGTAAGAAGCAATGTCAACTAACTCTAGACAGTGGCAGTTGAAGTTAGAGTGACAGAAGCATGCATGCATGTACCCTACAAAGAAAATATAATAATGATTGTCCAATCATCATGAGATACCAACAAAATTAACTTTCTAAAATCAGGGACAAGGTGAAGAGGAAGAGATATTTTCAGACAATCAAAAACACAGGGTGTGAACTAACAAAAGACCTTCCAAGAAAGTTTCAAGAAATGCAATTTTAAGCATGAGATGATGATGATAATAATAATAATAAATGGAGGTTCTGTAATGCAAAAAAGGGGGGGGAAACAGAGAAAGCAAAAAGCAAGACATTGATCAATATGTGGATAAAGCAAAGAAAGTATTGGCAATATACAGACCAATAAAAAGAAATGTCTAACATAGCAGATGAATAATACACCGGAACACAAATACTTGCCCACAGGAGCTTTCAGACTTCATGGAAAATGAGCAGTGCTGGGTTTTACATTCTTCAGGAGAAGAGCAAATATACACTTTCTTCTATTAAACTCTATTAAACTTATATATTCAAATAGGCTAACAGCCAGGGAGCTCTGGTGGCCTAGAGGGTAAAGAGTTTCACTACTGACACTAAGGCAGGTGGTTTGAATCAAGCAGGTGCTCTGAGGGAGAAAGATGGGAAAACTCCTATACGATTTAGAGCCTCTGAAAACATACTTGACAGCACATAACAACTGCAACAACAAGCTCACTAACAAAGGTAGATAAACCTCTGGACAATCAGGAGAGATAAAAAGAAAAAAATATCAGACAAGGGAGTGATAGTAGTATTAAAGAAATAGAAATATTTTGGGACACATGGTAAAATGATAGAAATTAGCCCACATATTCAAAAGCAATGGGCTTGAATTAGCTCTTAAAGACTCACCTTTTTTCTTTTTTAATTTTTTTATTATTATGCTAGTTTATTTACAAAATCCAAATACATTGTTTTCCAGAAATGATTCTTCCAATTTCCCTCACCCTCCCACCCATGAAATTGTACAACCCTATGATTAATCCCTCCTACCCCTGAACATCCCACCCCTTCCTTGGATCCTTATACTCATTCTACAATAACGGTTTTTAAACGTTACTTATATAAATAATGTACTCTACAGAAACAGGTTGCCACCTCTTTCTCCCACGCAGTGAGTGATGGGTTAAGTCTTCTCACCTTTGGGTACCACAGGCCTCTGAAGATAATGAAAGTATTCCTATTATGAGTCACAGGATGAGACAGGATTCAGATGTTCATAGGATCACTATGGATCATAATTGACTCAAAGGCCCCTAAAAACAATAGTGCAAGGATTTGAGGGAGCTCTGGTGACCGAAGGGTTAAGGAGTTGTGCTGCCAGCCCAAAAGGTACAGGGTTCAAATTCACCAGCTGATCCATAGATTAATTAATCTTTCTCCTCTAGTGAAATTTACAGCTTCTGACAACCCAATGTCGGATCAGCTGTGGATGGGTTTTGACGCTGATGGCAACAAACAATATTATAAGGATTTAGAAAGCACTAGTGGCTTGGTCCATGTGGTTGTTAGGTGTGATTGCATTCAGTATGACTCATAGTGACCTCCTTATGAACAAAAGATCTGAACCCTGCTCTATCCTGTTTCATCCTCACACTTTCTGACACATAAGAGCCCACGACAGGAGTTTCCACATCAGTCCACTTTGTCAAGGGTCTTCCTCTCCTTTACTGACCCTCCACCCTTCTTAGGATCATGTCCCTCCCCAAGGAATAGCCCCTCCTAGCAACTTCACAATCACTTGTTATGCATCAGAGAGTTGGACAATGACCAAGGAGGATAGAAGGAGAATTGATGCCTTTGAGCTGTGGTGCTGGAGAAGAGTATTGAGAATACCATGGACTGCTAGGAAAACAAACAGATTCGTCCTGGAGAGGGTTAAACCAGGCTGCTCCTTGGAGGCAAGGATTCTGAGGCTCCGTCTAACATACTTTGGACATGTTGTGAGGAGAGACCGGTCCTTAGAGAAGGCCCTTCGGAGGGTGGAGGGACGGCGCAGGAGAGGAAGGCCCTCTATGAGGTGGATTGATTCAGTGACTGGGATAATTGGGATGGGAGTGTCAGAGACAGTGTGATTGGCACAGGACAGAGCAGAGTTTAGGGCTGTTGTACATAGGGTCGCTATGAGTCGCAAGTGACTTGACGGCACATAACAACAACAGCAACATTACCAAAGTATATGAGGCGAAGCATCATCATCCATGCCTCCAAAGAGCACTCCAGCTGTACCATTTCAAAGGAGTATTTGTTTATCTTTTGGCCATCCATGGGATGCTCTTCTCCAACACCACAGCTCAAAGCTCAAACTAATACTCTCCTTCGCTCATCCTTATTCATTGTCCAATTCTAAGATGCACAGCAAATGATCAGAAAGACTATGGTCTGAATCAGAAGCACCTTAATCCTCAAACTGACATCATTACTCCTCAATAATTTGGAGAGGTCCCAGATTTTCCCAGTGCAATGTGTCTCCTTATTTCCTTATTGCTGGTACCAACGGTGTTAATTCTGGGTCCAAGCAAGGTAAAGTTGTCAACAGTTTCAATCTTTTCTCCATTAATCATGAGGTCGCCCATTAGTCCAATGGTAAGAATATTTGTTTTCTTGACATTGAGATATAATCCATATGGAAGGCTGTATTCCATGGTCTTCTTCAATAAGTGCTTCAAATCCTCTGCAGTTCCAGAAAGCAAGGTTGTGTCATCTGCATAACGGAGGTTATTGATGAGTCTCCCTCTGATCCTGACGCCACATTCCTCTTCATAGAGTCCACCTCCTTGGATCAGCATACAGATTAAATAGGTACGGAGAGAGAATACAACCCTGACACACTTTCATCTTAAATGGTCAGACCATCAATTACTCATATGCAAGTTTAAACCAAGGCCATTATTATGTAGTCCATAGGGAGTTGCAATACTAACTCAAAGACTGTGCCTCTCTGGCATTTGAATTCATAAATTCCTAGGAAGAAATACAGGCAGCCTGCTATTGTTTTAGTTGTTGTTATTGTTGCTGTCCACCATGAGTCAGAACCTGATCCATAGTTGATGGTCCAGTGTGTTCTCAAGACAGTAAATTGCATGAGAGGAGATTGTCCATGTTTCTATCACAGAGAAGCTGGTGTATTTGAACCCCATATGCTTGATTGTTGTTGTTATAGTCCACAGCTGACCCTCCAGAGGGTTTTCAGAGGCAGTTAAACATACGGGAGGAGATTGTCCATCCTTCTCCCACGGTGGAACCACATGCCTTTGGGACTGCAGCACAGCTTCTTGCCACTGGGCCAGCAGAGATTGATTAGGCAAACTAATTTTTCACAATAACAAACTAATAGTTTGTTATTAATTTTTTACCATAACAAACTAATAGTTTGTTTTTAAGTGCCATTGAGTTACTTTGCGACTCAATTACTTACCATCCTGGAAGCATAGCTGTGAGTCAGTTCCAACTCGACAACAATGAGATAAGATTATAAGAAGAATGTGCTGAAGTTCTCAGCATTCGGGCCAATACTTAGTGAGAAATCAATAGATATTAATGATACTGGTGAATCTGTTATGTTAAAATGTTTCCTTTGCTTATTTTTATTTCAGAACAACAGAAACAATGGACAAACTCTGTAAAAGACAAAAGCAATTCATTTTGCTGACTTAGGCAGAGTTCTTGGAAGGAGCCATAGTTCTGGGAAAGCGCAGGGTTGAAGGACAGGAAGACTATCAGGGAGGTGGATTGATAGTGACTGCAACCATGGTCCGTGGGGGAGCTTTGTACTGAAGGCTGCTCAGAGTTGACACCATAGTACCTGACAACAACAGGCAAACCCTATAGAGTTTGTCACAAAAAAAACCAAGAAACTATTTGTCATTTCATGGAAACTATTCAAATCTTTATGCCTGGGCATCTGAGAGTATGTGCACTGTAGGAATAGCAGTCTCTTTTAATTAAGCATTTTAAAATCTATAGAAATCTTGAAAGAAATGGGCAACACTGAGAAACTCTAGTGAGAATCAACAACAACAAAATAAAAGGTCAATTGTAAGCCAAGCAAATTACCACTCTTCCCGGTTTTAATTTTGTGGAGCAAAGAGAAACTCCTTTCTACCACCTGCTGCATCTTTAAATTAAGGAAGCTAGGTAATTTCCTTACCTACCTGATAAATCAGGCACTGGTGTTGAACTAAGATGTCCCCTGTTGTCTTCAGTTCAAGCTGGGTGCGCATGCTATTAGATACACAAGTATACATACGTGAAACTGCTGGCACCACCTGACTATTTCAACTTTTCGTACCGATACCGTTTCAAATCACTGTCCGTGAATAGCAATCTGGGACTTTCCTTTTGATTCACACCTGGCGACAGCAGCCAGCAACCTTTATAAACTCTTGTTTTGTCAGTAGGTTTTCATGTAAGTCAGGTGGGACACTCTGGGTAGAAATAGGCTTACAGTAATCATCCAAATACCATTAACTCTCTCTCCACTGAGAGACTACTGACCAGTTCTCAGTGTCAAAGGAAATGAATGTTGTTTACCATAGAGTCAGAACCAACTCATAATTGACGCTCTATCAGGTTTTCAAAAAAAGGCAATAAATTGCACAGGGGGTGGGGAGATAGTCCATCTTTCTCCCACAGATCTGGTGGTAGATTGAAACCACCTGCATTTGGGTTGACAGTGCAACTTATTACCACCAAGCCACCACAGCTCCCTAAAGGGAATAAATGTCTGTTATTAAGTGCCATTGACTTACATGCATAGTAGCACTATGCACAATAGCTCTGAACTCTGCCCTATCCTGAGCCAGTCCACTGTCTCTGACACCCCCATGTGTCAATTCACCTCCTCCAGAGTCATCCTCTCCTGTATTGTCCCTCCGTTCTTCCAAGCATAGTGCCCTTGAAGAAGGATATCATGCAAGGCAGCTCTGGTGGCCTAGTGGCAAGGAGTTGCAACTACAATCCCAGAGGTGCACGGTTTGAATCCACCAGATGCTCTGCTGGGGAAGGAGGGACAATCTCCTCCTGTACCTGTCAGATCTGATTTGGCGGTACACTCACACAAAAGTAATAAAACAAAAATTTAAAAAAAATCTTTAAAAAAAAAAGAAGGAAGGTCATTCTTGGCATCATGCCCAAAGTATGTGAGACAAGAGGTTCAAAATCTTTGCCTTTAAGGAGTAACTTGGTTTCTCCCTGTCCAGGAGAAACTTATTTGTTCTCTTGACAGTCCTTGGTATGTTCAATATTCCAGCACCACAACTCAAAGACATTAATTCTTCTTCTGTCATTCTTAGCTCTCTAATGTGTAGCAAGCAATTGATTGTGAAGATCATGGCCTGGATCAGGTGCATCTTAGTCTCTAGGCTGAAATCTTTGTTATTTAGCACTCTGGAGAGATCCCTGATGGCAGATTTTCCTAAAAGAATTTGTCTTTTGATTTCCAAAATGCTGGTGCCAAGAGTATTAATTGTGGAGCCAAGTAAGCTAAAAATGTTAACAATCCCAATTTCTTCTCCATATATCATGGGGCTGCCAATTGGCCTAGTGGTGAGAAACTTTGTCTTCCTGATGTTTAGCTTCAATCTATATGAAAGACCATACTCCTTGCCCTTTTGCAGCAAATGCTTCAGGCCCACCTCAATTTTGGCAAGCCAGGTTGTATCATCTGTGCAATGCAGGTTATTGATGAGTCTTCCTCTAAATTTGATGCCACATTCTTCTTCATAAATTCCAGCCTCCTGTTCTGTATGTAGATTAAAAAGGTATGGAGACAGAATGCCTCCCTGACATACTTTTCTCCTGATTTTGAACCATGCAGTGTTTCCTTACTCTGTTCTCAGGACTGCTTCTTGATTTGGGTATAGATTTTGCATGAGCACAATGAAGTGTTCTGGGATTCCCATTTTCCTCAAGATTAGCCACAGTTTATTGTGATCCACACAATCATATGACTTTTTATAGTCAATGAAACTCAGATAGACATTCTTCTAGTACTCTCTACTTTCTGCCAAGATCCATCTGTCTTTAGTAATTATGTCCCTAGTGCCATGGCCTCATCTAAATCCAGCTTGTATTTCTGTAGTACTCTGTCAATGTATTGTTTCAGTAGTTTCTGGATAATCTTTAGCAGGATTTTGCTTGTGTATGGTATTAGTCATATGATTGTTGAATAATTTTCCCCACCCTGTCAGATCATCTTTTCTGCAATGAGGATTAAAAGAGATCTCTTTCAGTCAATTGCATAAGACAAAACTTGGAAGCAGGAGTGGCATCCACTTCCGAAATGGCTTGCCTCCAGAAACTCTATGAAGAGTGCTCAGGTCTTTTGTTCATAGGGTCGCTATGAGTCATCTTCAATGCGACGGCACTTAACAACAGCCACCACCAGATTTCTTGGCACACCTGACAATTGGGTCCAGTGTAGCATCTGTTTGTTAAAATATGTCAATTGGTAACCCATCATTTCTTGGGGCCTTATTTTTCGCCAATTGCTTCACAGCAGCTTGAACTTCATCCTTCATCACCATTGCCTCTTGATTATGTATTGTTTCATTAAATTTTTCTCTGTCAACCAATTATTTCTGGTACAATGACTCTGTACTCCTTCCATCTTCTTGTGATGCTTCCGAGTTTAAGAGAGACAATTTATTAAGGTAAAACCGCTCTCCTCCTCACACTCTCAGTGCAAGCAGCAAGAATGCAGTTGCTTATTCATTTCTAGTGCATCCTGACAATATTTGCAGAGGTAGAGAAGAAGAAGAGACCTTAAAAAAATATAAATGAAGTCTCACTGAAAAGTAAAGAAGGAAGATAAAATTTTATCCAGTGATTAAGATCCCTCCCAAACAAAACAGTATTCTCCAACACCACAGCTAAAAGGCATCAAGGCTTCCTCTGTTATCCTTATTTATTGTCCAGCTGTCAGATGCAGAACAAGTGACTGAACGGACCATGTTCTGAACCAGACACATCTTTGTCCTCAAACTGACATCACTGCCTCTCAATAATTTGGACTTTCCCAGTGCAATTCATCTCCTGATATCCTTACTGCTGGTACCAAGAGTTGTGAAAGGAAAAAAATGGAGAACACATAATATCAGTGTGGTTCATCAAAACTTGGATAAGTTGGATTTCCAATCCAACTTTCATGTAATCCTTTGTTAAAATCACAATTTTTAAAAATTTTGGGAAAAAAAGAAGAAAAAGTAAATAAAGTTAGGGGGAAAAATCCCCAAAACTTGGACAAATCATATGTTTTAGAGATAGTGTAGTCAGAGTGTTTCTTGAGGCAAATATGATAAAGCTTCACCTCATATACTTCAAGTGCGTTGCTAGGAGAGGCACATCATGCTTTGAAAGATGAAGGATCCACTCAAGAGAGAAAGACCTTCAACCAGATGGATTGGCATAGTAACTGTTCAGTGGGCTCGAGAATGTCAGAATGTGTGAGGACAGCACAGTAGAGGACAGAGTTCATAAGATTGCTATGGGTTGTATTTGACTCAGTGGCAACTAACAACAACAAATAAAACAAAACAACTCATTGCCTTCAAGTGGCTTCCAATTGATAGCACTTAGGGTATAAAGAGTCCTGGTTACAAAATGGTAAAAACACTTGACCACCAGCCAAATGGTTTGCAGTGTGAAGCCACTGGTGATACTTTAGGAGAAAGATGTGGCAATATGCTCCCGTACAGATTAACCACAATCCACTGTCGGAGTCAATTCTGGCTCATGGTGAGCCTCTGAAACAAAGTAGGCACACCCTCAGGACTTCCTGGCTGTAAATCTTTAGTGAAGTTGGTGGTGGTGAGCCAAGTTGAGTAACCTCACAATGACCCTATGAACAACATATCTGAACCCTGTCCCATCCTGTGCCAAATGTACCATCTCTGAACCATTTGATTCCACTGATGTCGTCACTGTGCCATTTCATCTTATTTAGTCTTCCTCTCCTTCACAATCCCTCCACCTTTCCTAGCATGAAGTCCCTTTCCAAGGAATAACCTCTCTGAGCAACATGCTTGAAGTATGTGAAATGAAGCTTCACCATCTTTGCCTTCAAGGAGCACTCTAGCTGCACGTTTCTCAATATTTACTTATTTGTTCTTTTGGCAGTCCATAAGATATTCAGTACTCTTCTCCAAAACCACAGCTTAAAGGGATCAATTCTTCTGTCACCCTACTCATTGGCCAGCTCTCACTAGCAAAGAGAGTGCCTAAAACTACTACGGCCTGAATTTAGGTACACCTTAGACCTCAAAACATCATTGCACATTAATAATTTGGAGAGGTCCCTGAGAGAACACTTCTCAATGCAATACATCTCCTGATCTTCTGACAGCTAGTACCAAGGATATTGAATGTGCATCCCAATGTAGTTTAGTACACTGTGTTATGTGCCATCAAGTTGAACACGACTAACAGCAACCCTATGAGCAAAATATCTAAACCCTGCCCTGTCCTGCGCCATCCTCACACTTCCTGACACACAAAAGCCCATTGCACCAGTCACTGCATCAATCCACCTGGTTGAGGGTTTGCCTCTTCTTTGCCAACTCTTCCCCCTCCCCAGCATCATGTCCTTCTCCAAAGAATATTACCTCCTAAAAACATGCCCAAAGTATCTGAGGCAAAGCCTCATGATTCTTGCCTCCAAATATCACTCCAGTTGCACCTTCTCCAAGACCTATCTGTTTGTTCTCTTGGCTGTCCATGGGATGTTCAGTGCTCTTGTCCAGCACCACAGTTCAAAGCCATCAATTAGTGAAGTAGATGTCCTCATTTTTTCTTCTGAGAAACTGCTGTTGAGTTTACTAGAAGATCCTATGGAGATAGTACTGTTTTGTCCCATATGGCCACTATAACTCAAAATGAACTCACTGGCACACACAGCCATATACTATACACAAGAACTGCTCCACAGGGTTTTCTGACTGTAATCTGCTTATAAAGGTACCTGGTGGAATGGTGGTTGAATACTTGGTGCTAATGGATTCAAATCCACTCAGTTCTTCCTTGAGAGAAAGGCCTGACAATATAATTTCATAAATATTATAGTCTAGAAAACCACACATGACTATTCTGTCATGGAGGGTCAATCTGACTAGAAATGTACTTAACTGCACAAGAGAAATAAAATGAGCACTTAAACAAAAAAAAAAAAAAAAAAGAAATGTACTTAACATAGAAAAGAACAATCTTTATGGAAGTAGTTGGTCAGGCCTTTCTTCTGTTACCACTCAGTGGGGTTTTGTTTGATTTTTAGTGTTATTTTTAATTTATATTTTTTTAGAATTTTGAACAACTTATTTATTACAAATGTTATTATTATGTGCTGTCAAAAGCATTTGTGACTCATAATGACCATATATACAACAGCTCTGAACACTGCTCTTTTTATTATTATTTTATACTGGATTTCACACAAAGTTCATATACATCGTTTTTCACACCAGACATTTCCCCTTTCCTTTACCAGTCCCTATGTCCACTCATCAAATTTTGCAACTCTATATCTAAGCCCCCACTTTGGATCCTCATACATGCTATACAATAATGGTCTTACACAGTATTTGCCTTTATGAGACTGATTTAGTTCACGTAGTATAATTCTCTGCAGTTCCTCCCATGTTATGTAGTAGTTTACAAAATCATTGCTCCTGTTTAGCGCTCCTTTGTGTGAATGTACCATAATTTTGGATTCCATTTCACTGTGGTTGAGAATTTGGTCCATTTCCTTGTTCTTGCTGTGGTGAATAATGCACATAGACCAGTGGAACAGGATTGAGAATCCAGAATTGGACCCATCTATCTATGGTCAACTGACATTAGACAAGCAAATAAAACCTATCAAATGGGGAAATAACAACCTCTTCAACAAATAGTGCTGGTAAAACTGGACTGCTACCTGCAGTAAACTGAAACAGGATCCATATCTCACACCACACACAAAAATCAACTCAATTTGGATGTGGAACCCTGCTCTGTCTCAAGCCAACTTCATCATCTTTGACATACCTACCCCCATTACCCCACTCACTGAGTCAATCCATCTCATTCAGAGTCTTCCTTTCTTGTTCTTTCCTTCCACCATTACAATCATGCTGTCCCTCTCCAAGGACTGGTCCTTCTTTCCAATATACCCAAAGTATGTCAGATGAAGCTTCAAAATCCTTGCCTCCAAAGAGCATAGTCTCACCCTCTCTAGGATAAATCTGTTTGTTCTCCTAGCAGTCCCTGGCATATTCAATATCCTTCTCCAGACTATAAGTCAAGGGCATCAATTCTTCGTCTATCATCCCTAGTCATTGTTCAGCTCTCTGATGCATAGCAAGTAATTGCAAAGATCATGATTTGAATAAGATGTGCCTTAGTCTCTAGACAGATATTATGCTCTTCAGTATCCTTGAAAGGTCCCTGACAGCAAAGTTTTCCCAGTGCAATTCATCTTTTGAGTTCCTGTATGCTGGTACCAAGAGTGTTGAACAGCTGAAGATCTTAACAATCGCAAACCCTTCACCATCTATCATGATGCTGCCCGTTGGCTGAGTAGTGAGAATTTTAATTTTCTTGATGGTGAGTTTTAATCCATATTGAGGCTGCAGTCCTTGGACCTTCTGCAGCAAAGCCTCAAGTCTTCCTCAGTTTCAGCAAGCAGGGTTGTGCCATCTGTATAACACTGGCTGTTGAAGAGTCTTCCTACAATTCTGATGCCACATCCGTTCTCATAGAGCCCAGCCTCCCGGATGATCTGTTTTGCATATAGATTGAAAAGATATGGAGACAGGATGCATCACTGGTGTATACCTTTCCTGATTTTGAACCAAGTAGTGTTTCCTGGCTCTGTTCTGATGACTGCCTCCTGGTCCAAGTATAGCTTTGGCATAAGCACAATCAACCATTCTGGGATTGGGTGCCATTAAATCAAGGACAACCAGTAGTGATCCCATGAACAACAGATCCAAATTCCACCCTATACTGTGCCACCCTCACAATTTCTGACACACCTGAGTCCATTGCAGTAGTCCCTGTGTCAATCCATCTGGGAGAGAGTAGTTTTGAACCATCAACTTCAAGGTTGGTACTTGAGTGGAAAGCATTTGCACCAATGAGGGACATTCTTCTAAAATTATAATTGTTGCTTTGTGTCACCAAAGTCAATTGCAACTCAAAGACTCATGTGACAGCATAGGGGTCCCCATGGGACTTTGTATGTCCCTCCATGGGAGAAAATGGGCAATACCCTGCATTGTGAAACCACAAGTAAACCCACTGAAGAATCAATTATGAGCTCACTCTGACTTGACAGCAAGGAGCTATGAGTAAATCTTTAGAAAAAGGAATTCTAGTGGCACAGAGCATAGTGGGTTGTGCTGCTAACTAAAAGGCTTTGGGTCTCTGCTGCTTCACATCCACCAGTGGGACCATGGTAGAAAGATGGACAGTACCATGTATTAAGATGTACAACCCTGCAGTAGTCAGCAGGTGCACTGCCAATCCAATGTCAAGCAGTTCTACAGCAAATAACAAATGCTGGAGAGGTTGTGGAGAAACTGGAACACTTAGTCACTGTTAGTGGAAGTGTAAAATGGTGCAGCCACTATGGAAGGCTGTATGGCGCTTTCTCAAAAAGTTGCAAATAGAAATATCATTTGAACCAGCAATTCCACTACTGAGAATATACCCCAAAGAAACCATAACCACCACCTAAGCAGATACACGCACACCCATGTTTATTGTGGCTTTGTTCACAATAACAAAGAGTTGGAAACAACCTAAGTATTTATCAACAAACGAATAAATAGAAAAGCTCCAGTATATTCATACAATGGAATACGATGCAGCACTGAAAAACAAGGAACTCATGCAACATTATTCAAAATGGATGATCCTGGAGGACATTATGCTGAGTGAAATATCTCAGTCACAAAAGGACAAATACTGCATAGTGCCACTGTTGTAAAACAGGACTGACATAGCGGTTGGGAGTGGAGAGACTGAGAAAGATGGGATAAATAATATACACTGGATTGAAACAGATGATGGAGAAAACTGTTTAAAAGGGATATATAATTAGATATTATTGTCATGATATGAGTCCAGAATGAAGGCTGCATAGTGGAGCGGACTTGAGGGGAAGGATTGTATAACAATGAAAAAATTTTTCTTTTACTTTTCAAAGAGAAGAACGAACTGGAGGGGAGAGATGGGCAGGGAGAAAAGTGCAACAATGAATGAATGGAAATTTAAAATTTTTTTTAAAAACCCACCAAAGTCAAGCAGTTCTAGTCCACCTACTGCTCCTTTGCATGAAGATGGATAATGGGCTGACTCAGCAGCACATAACTTACCAACAGCAAAAAAAGCAGGTGAACAGCTACTAAGGGTTTAATTAGTATGCCAACAGAGGTAGGAAAAATGTAAACAGCAGACATCAATAGTGTGGAAAGCCAGAGATGGACTAATACATAAATAGTATATCAATTCTAATTTCAGTAAAAATAACCATCAAGTTTTCTTCCTACAAAAAATGGACCTCTTCAGTACATATGTGACATGAGCAACAAGTTTTAGAAAAGGTCCCACTATTGCTAACCTAGGGAGCTCTGCTGGCCTAGTAGTAAGACTGTGCTACAATCCCAAAAGGTCATGGTTCAAATTCACTAGCTGCTATGTGGGAGAAAGACGGACAATCTCCTCCAGTGTGATTTACTGCCTCTGAAAATTAACCGGAGGGTCCAATATGGGTCAGTTCCAAGTAGACAGAATGCAACAACAATAATCAAGATAAAAATCTGTAAGATTTTTCTGTAAGAATATTCACTAACATGTTTTATACAGTTAGTTTGGCAAGAGATAAAGTTATGAATTAAAAGTACACAGTAAGGGGAAAGAAACCCCTTTTCCAACAATTAACCAGAGATCATCCAAGGCAGAAATTTTCCTTTTGAAAGGAAAAACAAGAAAGCAAACAAGATTATTTTGTAGTGTTTATCTTTATGGATCATTGAAATAAGACCCTGCAATCTGTTGTTTGTCTGGAGAAGAAAATTCTTTTCATTTCTTAGAAAACCAATTACACATCTGCTTCCTCACCAATGTCTATTTTCTTCTCTAAGACTCTTTTTGAAAATAAGTGGTTTAAAATTTATGTTTGTACTTATGCATGTAAGCAAACATGTGACAGATGTTTTCTAGATTTTATTTTTTAACTGTCTCAATTAATTTTCCCAATACTTATAGAAATGAGAATTTTTAAAAATATTTTACAAATTGAAAAAAGATAAAGGAGAAATTTCAAAAACTTGTAGCCATTTCAAATATCAGCACAGCTGATTAATGAATATTTCAATTAGGGAATTTGTTCGTGCTTTTGTCTGCATTGGTCACCTTTATTTCCTTTGAAGTGTTGTGTCTGTACCACTCAGTTAAATATACTTTGCATGTGTCAGTGGTCTTCCTTTAACAGGGTCCTCTGGTGGTGTAGTTGTAGGAAGTTATACTGCTATTGTTATTGTTGTTGTTATGTGCCGTCGAGTTGCCTGCGACTCATAGTGACCCTATGTACAACAGACCTAAACTCCGCTCTCTCCTGCGCCAATCGCACTGTCTCTGATACTCCCATCCCAATTATCCCAGTCA
>NW_006400120.1:1285971-1287351 GCF_000299155.1 Elephantulus edwardii
TTCAGATTAAGAGAAGTATTAGACAGACCAGCAAGTTACTGCTATACTAAAGGCAAATGGTTCAAATCCAACAAAAGTTCCTTGAGAGAAAATGAACACTCTCCCTCTGTGTAATTGATTGTAGTGGTGGTACTGTTGATTTCTGTTGAGTGGAGCACGACTCAAAGCAACGCTATGAACAATGGACCTGAAGCCTTTCTATAGCTATCTTTGTTTCTCAAAGTTCACAGAGTTTCCAGAGGCATATTGTTTAGAAAATGGATGCAGCTCCTAGACTCAGAAAATCTGCCAAAGAGTCAGCTATGTGTTAATTGCAGTGTAAAAAGTGAATAAGCAAGTAAAATATGAGCTTACATATATAAAGACAAATACTTTATAAGGGCAAAAGTGAGAAGAAAGAAAGAAAGAAAGAAAGAAAGAAAGAAAGAAAGAAAGAAAGAAAGAAAGAAAGAAAGAAAGAAAGAGAGAGAAAGGAAGGAAAGAAGGCAGGAAGAAAGGAAGGAAGGAAGGTAGATTTTTTTTTTATTTATTTTAGTTGAAGCTAAAGAAAATTATCAAATCCATGGGAACCAAAATATGACCCTGAGTCTATCCCACCTGAATTTCAGAACCATCTCAGGAACAGGTTTGAAGCTTTGAACACCAATGAGTGAAGATCAGATGAGTTGTGGGAGAATATAAAGAGTATCATCCAGGTAGGGTGCAAAAGGTCATTTCAAACACAGAGGAGGAAGAAAAGACCAAAATGGATGTCAGAAGAGACTCTGAATATTGCACTAGAGTGCCATGAAGCCAAAGCAGAGATATTAAAGAGCTGAACAGAAGATTTCTATAGGCAGCGCAGAAAGACAAAGTAAAATGCTACAATAAAATGTGCAAGGAGCTGGAGTCAGAAAATCAAAGGGCCAAACTCGCTCAGCATTTCTTAAGGTCAAGGAACTGAAGAACAAATTCAAACCTCGAGTCGCTATACTTAAGGACTCTTTGGTCAGAATATTAAACGATCCAGGAAATATTAAAAGAAGATGGAAAGAGTATACAGAGTCACTGTATTGAAAGGAATTGGTGGACACAGCAGAATTTCATGAAGCAATATATGAGCAAGAGCCTATGGTGATGAAGGAAGTTCAAGCTGCTTTGAAAGAACTGGCAAAAAATAAAGCTCCAGGAATAGATGGTATGCCAACTGACATATTTCAACTAACAGATGCTGCCCTAGATGTGCTTACCAAGCTGTGCCAAGAAATCTGGAGCACATCCAAGTGGCCAATTGACTGGAAGAGATCTATATTTGTTCCAATTCCAAACAAAGGTGATCCAACAGAGTGTGGAAATTACCAAACAATATCATTTATAAAACATGCTGAAGATTTTGCAAAA
>NW_006400120.1:1287502-1290983 GCF_000299155.1 Elephantulus edwardii
CTAATGCGAAACCTATACTTGGACCAAGAGGCAGTCGTCAGAACAGAGCAAGGAAACACTGCATGGTTCAAAATTGGGAAGGGTGTACACCAGGGATGCGCCCTATCTCCATACCTTTTCAACCTATATGCAGAAGAGGCTATTTGAGAGGCTGGGCTCTATGGGGAGAAGTGTGACATCAGGATTGGAGGAAGAGTCATCAATAATTTGTGTTATGCAGAGGACACAACCCTGCTTGCTGAAACTGAGGAGGAACTAAAGCGCTTGCTGCAGAAGGTCATGGACTGCAGCCTTCAATATGGATTGAGGTTCAATGTCAAGAAGACAAAGATTCTCTCCACTGAGCCAATTGGCAGCATCAGGATTGACAGTGAAGAGATTAAGATTCTTAACATCTTTAGTTTGCTTGGCAACAGCAGCCAGGAAATGAAAGCACAATCTATACAGGAGTTCTACTGGACACAGCACCTTCCCTTCGGAGAAGTACAAGTAAACTTGGGACATTAATTCTGAAGGCATTTGGTAGAAGTGAAGTGGTATCCCGCTGGAGGGTGGAGCTGGGAAATAAATGGGTCAAGGCACTGGGCTAAGGGCAGGGAGGTTCACTCTAGAGAGGGTTAAACTAGACTGCTCCTTGGAGGCAAAGATTCTGAAGCTTTGTCTGACATACTTTGGACATGTTGCAAGGATGGACCAGTCGTTGGAGAAGGATGTCATGCTTCAGAGGGTGGAGGAACAGCCCAAGAGAAGAAGACCCTCTATGAGGTGGATTTATTCAGTGACTAGAGTAGTGGGGGTGGGGGTGTTGGAGACAGTGAGACTAGTACAGGACAGAGCAGGGTTTAGAGGTGTTGTACATAGGGTTGCTATGAGTTGCAGGTGACTTGATGGCACATAACAACAACAACAACAATAGAGATTTCAAAGTAGTTATTTCAGAAGTGCATGGTAGTCCTGCTTCTTAGTCTGTCTGAGTGTCGAACTCCGCTAAAACATGTCTACACAAGTAGCCATGATGTGGTTTGAAATACCAGAGTATTTTCTACAGTCATAGCAACATACAAGTCCTTTCAAGTTAGCAGGCCTTCAAAATGCAACAGGGGCAGAGTAGCCTCATCAAGTTAGAGTCTACTTTAAAGATCTGGAGGGAGTAGAGATTTCACCCAATGAATAATCTTCAGTTGTTGATATGGCAAGGTTCAAAACAAAGAGAAGCAGCTAAAAACATTCATTAAAAATTGGAACATGAAATACAGGAATCTATACATGATGAATACATGAATCTAGGAAACCTAGAAGTTGCCAAAAATGAAATAAACTACATAAAGATTTAATTCCTAGGATCCTAGATTCTAAAATCAAGCTAATATGAATTGGTATTGGCCATTTTGAAATAGACAATCATGTGACCTACTATACTGAGAATGACTAATTGAGAGGAAAAAAAAGATGTAGAATTCATTGTTCAAAAAAATCACATCAGTATCTATTTTGAAGTACAGTGCTGAAATAGGGTAATATCCATATACATAAGAAGATCTGTTAACACATGTCAAATACACATATTCAACACTAAACCAAAAGGTGAAGGAATTGAAGACTTCTACTTTGTCCAGCCTCATAATCAACACTTTTGTCACCAGCAGCAGGAGATCAAAAGACAAATTGCATTAGGAAAATTTACTGTCAGGGATCTCTCCAGTGTGCTGAAATGCAATGATATCAGGCTAGAAACTAAGGTGCACCTGATATTGGCCATGATCTTCACGCATGCTATGCAACAGAGAGTTGGACAATGACTAAGGATGACAGAAGAAGAATTAATGCCTTTGTGGTTCTGGAGAAGAGTCTTGAATATACCATGTACTACCAAGAAAACAAACAGATCTGTTCTGGAGAAGGTAAAACAAAGTTGCTACTTGGAAGCTAGGATTTTGAGGTTCTATCTCACATCCTTTGGGCATCTTGCCAGGAGGGACCAGCCCTTAGAGAAGGGCATCATGCTTGGAAGAATGTAGAGGCAGTGCAGGAGAGGAAGATCTTGGAAAGATGCATTGACACAGTGCCTAGGGTAATGGAGGTAGATGTGTCAGGGACAGTGAGACTGTCTCAGGATAGAGTAAGGTTCAGAGCTAATTATTGTGCATAGGGTTGCTATGAGTCACAATTGACTGGATGACACATAACAATAACAACCAACTTTGTAAGCTAAAACTGATCAAATGCACAATTAGAACATAATAAAAATAGTGACCGAGTGGAAAAGTTGGCAATAAAGACTGGTTGTGTGAAAAATTTTACCTTGGAGACATAAATGAGGCTATAGCTCATATGATAAAATTTTGTAAAATGATTAATCACTGAAAATAACTTTTTAAAAAATACAGATATTAACTGTATACACATGAACTTCACCTGATGTAATATACAGGAACTAAAAGGATTATGTCTGTGAAAAGAGATGGTGGTGATAAACAAAGTTCTTGTTGTTGTTAAGTTAAATAAGACTTATAGCAACAGCCCTATGAACATCTGAACCTATATTACCCTATGCCTTCCTCATTATCCTCAATACTGTGGCCCATTGTGGCATAAACTATATCAATTAATCTCATTGAGGGCCTTTCTCTCTCTCACTGAGCCTCCACCTTTCCCAGCAACAGTATATTGACAGACAACAAACTGGGATCAGGCTGGGTTTAGAAAAGGCCATGGCACTAACCATATCATTGCTAGTGTCAGATGCATCTTGGCTGAAAGCATAGACTATCAGAATGTCTATTTGTCTATTATTGATTATGCAACAGCATTTGACTGTGTGGATCGTATCAAACTATGGTTAACACTAAGAAGAATTGGAATTCTAAAACACTTAATTATGCTCATATAAAACATAGATCAAGAAGCTGTTGTCAGGAAAGGTGTGCATCAAGGCTGTGTCCTTTCCCCATACCTATTCAATCTGTTTGCTGAGCAAATCATTAGAGAAGCTGAACCTTGTGAATAACTGTATAAATAGTCAAAACAAGGACAGCAACTGACTATGGAACAGACCATCAAATGCTCACAGGAAGTTCAAATTGAAGGGGAAGAAAATTAGAAAAAAAATTCCAAGAGGATAAAAATACTAACCTGAATTTATCCTACCTTAATTTATTTCGGGAATAGATTTGATGCACGAACAAACAAAGGCTGGACTAATTATGAGATGATGTCAAGAATCTCACTCATAAAGAAAACAAAAGGTCTTTAAAAATACAAGAAACAAAGAAAACAGTAAAATTGTTATCATAAGAGATCCTGAAACTTAACTCCTCAATTCATCACATCAACAAGGCAAAGAACAAGAACCATATGGTCCTATCAATTGATGCAGAAAAAGCGTTTGATAAAATCCAACACCCTTTCATGATTAAAGCACTCAACAAAATAGGATTAGAGGGGAATTTCTTCAACATAGTAAAAAGTATCTATGAAAACC
>NW_006400120.1:1293398-1304340 GCF_000299155.1 Elephantulus edwardii
AAACTGGGAGGAGGGTAGAGAGAATAGTGCAACAATGAATGAGTGGAAGCCCAAAATCTCTGTAAATGTTTATGAAAATTAATAAAATATAATTATAGGAAAAAAAAACTCCTCAATGTAAAGGCTCTAATAATGGGAAGGGAATGAGTGAAAAAGCAAGAATGTTAAACAGAGTATTTCAAATGATAGCTCAAGACAACATCACAAAGTAGTATAAGAAAATGTGCCAAGGTTTAGAATTAGAAAATAAAATGGGAATAATGTGCTCAGCTTTTCTCAAATAGAACTGGATAAAAAAAAATTCAAGCCAACAGTGGCAATACTAAAGGATTCTATTGACAAAATATTGAATTATACAAGATGCATCAAAAGAAGATGGAAAGAATACACAGAATGACTATACTATAAAGAATGTTTGACACTGAACCATTCCATTATCATATGATTAAGCCCCAAGTGTACTGAAGAAAGAAATCAAAGATTGAAGCATTGGCAAAAAAATAAATGTTTCAAGAACTGATGGAACACTGATAAAGGTGTTTCAGCCAACCGATACAGCCCTGGGCATGCTCACTAGTCTGTCAAGAATTTTAGAAGACCTGGGAAATTAATTGGAAGAGTTTCATGTTTAATGTTGTTGTTGATTGCCTTTGAGTTGAGCACGACTCATTGTGACCCTATGAACCAAAGGCCTGAAGCCTTTCTATAACTATCAACATTTATCAAAGTTCATAGAGTTTCCAGATGCATGTTGTTTAGGAAGTGGATGCCACTCTTGCTTCTAATACCATTCCGAAAAGGGTGATCTAACAGAATAGAAATTATGAAAGAGTAGCATTAGTATCACATGCAAATAAATTCTTGCTGAATATTATTCTCAAATGGCTAGTGCAGTACATAGGGAACCACCAAAAAAATCAAGCTACATTCAAAAGAGGCTGTGAAATAGATATCACTGCTTACGTAAGATGGCTTTTTACTGAAAGCAGAGAATTAGCATAACAACTTATTGCACACTATACCACTGCTGTTGTATGTGATGTCAAGTTGTTTGCAACTCAAAGAGACCCTATCTAAAATAGCCCTGAAGCATTTTTTGTCCTGAGCCAGTCTCACTGACTTCAACACATCTATCCCCATTGTCCTACTTATTGTATCAATCTATCCCATCTGGAGTCTTCCTACCCTGTGCATTCCCTCCACCCTTCTGAGCATGATATACTTCTCTAAGAATCAGTCCCTTTTGGCAGTTTCAGCAAGCAAGACTGTGTCATCTATATAATGTAGGTTGTTGATGAATATTCCTCCAATCCTAATGCCACATTCCTACTAATAAATCTCAGCTTCCCAAATGCTCTTTTCTGCGTATAGATTGAAAAGATAACAGAGATAGGATGTATCCCTGATGCACTCCCTACCTGATTTTGTACCATGCAGTGTACCTACTCTGTTCTGGGAACTACTTCTTGATCCAAGTATAGGTTTTGTATAAATATAATTAAGTGTTCTGAGATTCCCAGTCTTCTCAAGGTTAACCAACATTTGTTATGATAAATATAGTCAAATGTCTTTGCATAGTCAATTAAACACAGGTAGATATCCCCCCAGGTACTCTTTGTTTTCTGCCAAGATCCATTTGACACTGGTGGTAATGTCTGAGTGTCATGGCCTCTTCTAAATCCAGCTTATATTTCTGGTAGTTCTTTGTCCAAGTAACTTCCCAGTCATTTCTGAATCATTTTCAGCAGGATTTTGTTTATATGTGACATGAGAGACATTGTATGATAATTTTCACACTCTGGTCACCTTTTTTGTTTTTGTTTTTGTCTTTGTTTTTAAATGGGAATAAATATGGATCTCTTCCTGTCAGCCAGTTATGTCCTCCAGATTTCTTGGAGCAACTTGGTAAGCATGCCCAGGGCAATATCTGTTTGTTGAAATACATCAGTTGGTATTTCATCAATTCCTGGGGCTTTATTTTTTGCTAAGTCCTTCAGAACAGCCTGAACTTCCTCCTTTATCACAATTGCCTCTTGATCATATGTTGTTTCTAGAAATTCTTCTGTTTCAGCCAATTCTTTTTAGTACAGTGACTCGGTAAACTCCTTCCATGTTCTTTTAATAATTTAATAATTCTTTTAATAATTCCTGGATCATTCAATATTCTATCCACAATATCCTTAAGTATTGCAACTTGAGACTTGAATTTGTTATTTTGTTTCTGCAGCCTAAGAAATGCCAAGCGAGTATGGCCCTTTTGATTTTTCAGACTCCAGTTTTTGCACATTTCATTATAATTCTTTGTCTTGTGTTCCTGTCCTTCCCTTTGAAATCTTCTGTTCAGCTCCTTAACTTCTTGATTTCTTCCCTTTTCTTTTGGCTTCTCGGCCCCTACTGCAATATTCAGAGTCTCTTCTGACATCATTTTGGTCTTTTCTTCTTCTGTCTTTGTAATGACCTTTCGCATTCTTCATGGATGATACTCTTGATATCTTCCCACAGCTCAGCTGGTCTTCATTCATCAGCTACTGTTGTTGTTGATTGTTGTTGAGTCAAGGACTACTCATAGTGACCCTATGAGCAAAAGGCCTGAAGCCTTTCTATCATTTATCAAAATTCATAGAGTTTCCAGAGAAAGGTTATTTAGGAAGTGGATGCGACTCCTGCTTAGTGCTCCTTAGAATCTCACCATTGACCAAATTGCACACTGAGGGCACTTAGTCACTACGGTTCTAACACTCTAAGACTATGTTAAGATGACCTAACTGCTCTATTTTGTATTCCATTATTATTTGTTATGACTTCTGAGAATTCTGAGTGCCTTTAACGTGCTTGTGAAGAATGTGAGCAATTCAATGTTGTACTCTAGCAATAGTTCCAGATAATGAGCTCTTGTGTCACATGGAACCAAAGCACGAGCTTAATCCTTTGGAATGATTTTTTGGGGAGGGGGAATAAACAGGATTTTCTTTCATTGTTTTGAATTCGGAGGATCTACATACTAACTATGAAAACCATAGCCATGGAGAAAATCACTGAAAGAGGAAAATTTGGGATGTGTTAGTTCTGCTAATTACTTGTCTTTCCTCCTTTGTAGTTGAAGTTCCTTCACATGGAAAGACAATATTTGTGGTGTTGCTGAGGTTTAGCCATGGGTAGATTGGACAGTGCAGATTCTTTGTTTGTGTTAGGTACCCTTCATGCAGATACTTTATAAGGCTTTAAACACATACTTGTCACGCTTCATGTTTTATTGAATGTTGCACAGTGAGGTAAACACTGGGAAATTAACCAAACATTCAGTGGTTAAATCCACTATTCATTCTTAGGGAGAATGAGACAGTCTGCTTCCTTAAAGATTTTCACTCTATAAAATGCTATGATACAGTATTACCTTAGTCTATTGAGTTTCTGTAAGTTTCAGATGACTCTCTGGCAGTGGTTTTTGTTTGTATAAATCTTCATTCCTTAGGAATTAAGTGTACATATAAACCACCTTTTATTGTTCACCATCACATAAGCGGAATTCTAATTTCTTGATCCTTTCCCCACTTCATTTCTCTACTTGCTAGTTATTCTGAAAATATTTTATCTACTGCTTCCATTTCAATTTCTTTCATTCTATATCTACTTGAATGCTTCCCAATTATAGAGCCTTGACATGTTGTTCACATTAATTTAAAGACATGTTCCCAAAATTAATGTCCAAACTGAATTGGGGGGGGGGGAATCCCAAGGGAATCACCGTACACTTCTGGAAATTTTCTGGAAACTTTATTAAATATAATTGTGTGTTTGATGCTATGACTGATATGTTCAGCTGTGTTTCTACTATCTTTTTAATTCTTGCCAGTATCTCTTGTGTTGATGTGCTCTTGGTGTTCTCAAAAAGGAAATATATTTTTTAAAAAATTAAGATGTGTCATTTTATTTCAATATTCTGTATGAATCTGCTTGGTACCAAGTGTCTCTCCCTCTCCACATCTTTTCAGTCACAGAGACAAACCATCATATACATATGCTTCTGCCATTAGTCTTAAAATTAAAAATATGGCACTGTATATTAAAGGTCAACAGATAATAATTATGATAATAAAGATAACAATTATGTTAAAATGGACCAATATTAATATTGTATGTAATTGGAGGTAGGGATAATCCAACTTCTCTAAATTTGACAGCTGATACTTAAATGCAGCTAACATAGCAATGTCCAAAGAAATGTGTCACTTAAAACAACTTTTACACTATTTACTAAATTATTTTACTCTTTCCACAACTGCCTAGCTTGAACTTCTTATTTCATCCCCACATGCTTGCATTGTTTTACGAAACTCTTCTGTGTCAGTCAATCCCTCTTGGTACAGTGACTCTATATACTCCTTCCATCTTCTTTATTGCCTCCTAGATCATTTAATATTTTTCTCAAAGCATCCTTAAGTATTGCAACTTGAGGCTTGAATTTGTGCTTCAATCCCTTCAGCTTAAGAAATGCAGAGTGAGTCTGGCCCTCGATTCTGACTCCAACTCTTTGAACATTTTATTATAATGTTTTACTTTGTCTTTCCACACTGCTCTTTGAAATCTTCTGTTCAGCTCCTTAATTTCTTTTTCTTGATTTCTTCCCTTTATTTTGACTTCTTGGTACTCTACAATATTCAGTCTTGTCTCACGTCCATTTTGTTCTTTTCTTCCTCCACAGAATGATTATCTGTGTTTCATTGACTATGCAAAGACCTTTGACTATGGGAATCATGATAAACTGTGGCTACCTCTGAGACAAATGGAAATCCCAGAACCTTTGATTGTGCTTATGTGAAATCCATACTTGGACCAGGAAGTAGTTATCAGAACAGGGCAAAGAAACACTGCATGATTCAAAACCAGGAAAGGTGTACACCAAGTATGTGTCCTATTTCCATATCTTTTCATTCTATATGCACAACAGATCATCCAAGAGACTGGGCTCTATGAGGAGGAGTGTGACATCAGGATTGGAGGAAGATTCATCAACAACCTGCATATGCAGATGACACAACCCTGCTTGCTGAAACTGAGGAGGACCTGCAGAGCTTGCTTCAGATGGTCAAGGACTGAAGCCTTCAAGATGCATTGAAGCTCAACATCAAGAAAGCAAAGATTGGCAGCACTATGACAGACAGTGAAGACACTGAGATTGTTAACAGCTTTAGTTTACTTGGCTCCACAAGTACTTTTAACCAGCAGCCAGGAAATCAAAAGATGGATTACATTAGAAAAGTTGCTGTCAGGGACCTCTCCAGAGTACTGTAGAGCAATGGTGTTAGTCTGGAGATTAAGATGTGTTTGATCCAGACCATTTATTGTTGTTGCTGTTATGTGCTGTTAAGTTGCTGTAACTCAGAGAGACCCAATGTACAACAGTTCTAAACCATGTTCTATCCTTTACCAATATTATTGTCTCTGACATACCTACCCCCATTTCCCAGTCATGGAATCAATCCATCTCATCGAGTGTCTTCCTCTCTTGCTCTGTTCCTCCACCCTCCAAGCATGACAACCCTCTCCAAGGACTGATCCCACCTTGCAGCATGTCAAAAGGATGTCAGACAAAGCTTCAGAATCCTTGCCTCCAAGGAGCAGCCTGGTTTCACCACCCCCCATTCCCCAGGATGAACCTGTTTGTTCTCCTAGCAGTACATGGTATATTCAATATTCTTCTCCAGCAACACAAATCAAAGGCATCAATTCTCCTTTATCATCCCTAGTCAATATCTAGTTTTTTTATACATAGCAAGTAATTGCAATGACTATGGTCTGGAGCACCTTAGTCTTAAGACTAATATTGTTGCTCTTCAATTCTTTGGAGAGGTCTCTGACAGCAGATGTTCCAATGCAATTAGTTTTTTTTAATTTCCTGACTGCTGGTACTAAAAGTGTTGATTTTTGAGCAAATCAAGCTAAAGTTATTAAGAATCTCAATCTCTTCACTGTCTTCATGATGTTGCCAATCAGCCCAGTGGGGAGAATCTTTATTTTCTTAATGTTGAACTTCAGTGCATATTGAAGGCTTCAGTCCTTGACCTTCTGAAACAAGTTCTTCAGGTCCTCCTCAGTTTCAGCAAGGAGGGTTGTGTCATCTACCTAATAATGCATGTTGTTGATAAGTCTTCCTCCAATCCTGATGTCACACTCCTCCTTATAGATCCCAGCTGCCCAGATAGTCTGTTCAGCATATAGATTGAAAAGATATGGAGATCTGACATGTCCTTGGTGTATACCCTTCCTGACTTTGAAGCATACAGTGTTTCCTTATTCTGTTCTGACACCTGCCTCCCAGTCCAAGTAAATCTTCACAATTACTTGCTATGCATCAGAAAGCTGGACAATGACTAGTGATGATAGAAAGAGAATTGATGCCTTTGAGCTGTGGTACTGGATAAGAGTATTGAATATCTCATGGACTGGTAGAAGAACAAACAAGTTTGTCCTGGAGAGGGTGAAACCAGGCTGCTCCTTGGAGGCAAAGATTCTGAGGCTTTGTCAGACATACTTTGGGCATGTTGCAAGGAGGAACTAGTCCTTGAAGAGGGACATAATGCTTGGAAGGGTAGAGGAACAGCACAAGAGAGGAAGACACTTGATGAGATGGATTGCTTTAGTGACTGGGGTATTGGGGTAGGTGTGTCAGAGATAATAAGATTGGCACAGGATAGAGCAAGGGATATTGTACAGAGGGTTGCTATGAGTTACACTTAAAAATAAGAACTGCCTGTACCTCAGTGATGTACAGACACAGCTCAGTAATTAACTGGCTTGAGCCAATCACTGATGATTTCCGTGTACCTGAGTTCTCCAAAGGAGTCAAACCAAGTAATTTCTGTGAATTAGATAGATTCCAACTCAGAGAGACCCTACAAGACAGACAAGAACAACCACATAGAGTTCCTGAACTTGTAATCTTCACAGAATGAATCAACTGTATCTTTCCCCTGTGGAGTAGGAGCTTGTGGGTTTAAATTACATATGTTCTAATTAGCAACCATGTGCTTTGATCACTGCCTCACTGGGTGCACCACAAAATGTCCCTGCCTATACTACACTATAGAGTATCCCTGGACACAGATGGGTACAGGATTGTCATAATCTAAAGAGGAGTCCTGTTCTCTACAAATGGAATGAGAGACCAAGAGGAGAGAGTTGACCACTTCTTGCGCACATGCTCACCATCCAATCGGGGGGAGAATGGACAGGAATCCTGATCTTATCTTATTCTCATACTTAATACTGACATCTCTAGTTCTCTATCTCCCACTATCATTTGTCTTCTCAAATTCAGAACCATAAAGCAATTGTCTATTAATAATGTTTACTGTGATTTCTTACTAACCTGAATCAATCAGACTCTCTCTTGCACTTTTTCTTGTGTTCTGTGTCTGTCATAAGGGTCATTAGCTTGTCACAGTTGTAAAGATCTGAAATGTTATAGCCTTCCTTGAACTTCCATTTTTCCTTTACTTCATAATTCCATCTCTCTCTCTCTCTCTCTCTCTCTCTCCCTCCCTTTTCTCCCCACTTCCCTCCCTCCCTCCCTCTCTCTTTCTCCACCTCACTACTTCCCTCACTTTTTCTCTCCCTCTCTCTTTCTCCCTCTTTGCAAAGGCAAGTCATGTAAGTCATATAATGATTCTTCTTTCAAGTATCTTTGGGAATCAACTATTATTCTCAGCTTCCACTGTATCACTGTAGTTTGCAATCATATCACCTCTAACTTGAATAACTGAAAAAACTTAATGCTTTGGTCTCCTGGTCTCTATTCTTTTCCTCCCCTATAACCTCTTATCTCTACTTGTCTTTCATCACTCTCCCTCTCTCCAGCGAATATAAGTCCTTAGAGATTCTTGGAGGCCATCCTCTTTCTCCTCCCACAATGCCTTCCCAGATCATGTACCTCTTAGTGTAACATTCTTTTCTCCTTCCTACTTTTTAATTCTTGCTGTTGATATAGATCTCAGGTTGCTGTTGTTTTTAGGTGTTGTCAAGTACAATTCATAGTGACCCTTTAAGAACAATAAATAAATAAAAAAAGAACAATAAATACAAACCCTGTCCTATCCTGCGCCATCCTCACACTCCCTAACTCACTAGAGCCCATTTCAGCAGTTGCAGTGTCAATCCACCTGGTTGAGGGTTTTCCTCTCCTTCACCAACTTTCCACCCTTCCAAGTATCATGTCCCTCTCCAAGAAATAGCTTCTCCTAGCAACATGTCCAATGTAAGTGAGGCCAAGAATCATCATCTTTGCCTCCAAAGAGCACTCTGGTTGCATCCTCTCCAAGACTTATTTGTTCATTCTATTGGCCATCTATGGGATATTCAGTGCTCTTCTTCAACACCACAGCTCAAAGGCCTAAATTCTTCTTCTGTCATTTCTATTCATTGTCCAGCTCTCAGTTGCATAGCAAGTGATTGGAAAGACTATGGCTTGAATTAGACCCACTTTAGTCCTCAAACTGATATCATTACTCCTCAGTAATTTGAAGAGGTCCTTAACTTCAGGCTTTCCCAGTATAATACATCTCCTTATTTTCTGACTGCTGGTACCAGGTGTGTTAATGGTGAATTCCATAAGATGAAGTTGTTGACAGTTACAACCCCAGCTTAGTGAGCATTTATCCTAACCTCCAAAATTCAAATAAACTGTGCTCCTTTATGTCCCTGAGCACCTGGCACTCCCTCTACCTAGCACAGGTTGGTTCTGGAATTGTCTGCAGTTTTATCAGGTCTGGAAGCCAGTCTCCATCTCCATCAGTGTATCCCCATCCTGTGTCAGAAGGGTAGATCACAGTTCATATTCAGTGATTCTTAAGAGCTTAGAATATGAAGGAAGGAAAAATGAAAAGAAAGCAGGATAAAACATTTTCTCTTTTTTTTTAGGGTCCAATAAATATTTAATCAGTACAAGAAGAGCTATGATTCAAATACCAGATAATGGTGTCATGGAAAATATATGAGCATAACTTATGTTGAATTATAATAACAATTGGTGGAATATAAATATTTTGTACAGCAAATAAAAAAATTTAAAAATCAAATGTATAAAGGAGATATAATAAGCATTAATATGCAATAAAGGTAGAGATACTAATGGTATCTATCATTAACTTGAAACACATTTAAATCTGACTTGTTGTTGTTGAATAAAACATATTCTAATAAGATCTATTCAATATGACATATATCAGAAACTCCCTCTCATTACTGGGTTGTCCCTTTAAGAGTTCCTTGGATCCATCAACTAAGATATGTCAACCTTAGACAGCTAATCACACAAGAGGAGAGAATAGGACTCATATTCATGCCTATTTTAATTTTGTAAGGAATACTTTTTTAAACTTCTCAATACAAATTCATTTTGAAAATGAACTACATTATCACTAATAGTCAATTAAGATACTTTCAAATATAAACTCATTAATCTTTCCATGAGCACAATAATCTCAGCAGATGGTAGTAATTTTCTCTGTGCCATTAAGTTTCAGTAACACTAAACCTGGAAGACCCAAACTATGTTTAACGGAATCTTGTTAAATCTATTTGTCAAAATCAAAGTGCAACGTGAAGTCCAGATATCAAATTGTCCCTAGCTTTTTTTTTTCCTGCCCAGAATGCTCCCTATTCTCACGAATTATTCTCATGAGCTACTTCTCTCTAGTAAAGAAAAAAATATATAAAATAAAAGAGAACAAGGGCCAGGAGTGAGAAAGCTCACAAGTATGCTTCCAATTAGTAATAGCCTACTTTTGCGAAAGATAGAGATCTGGGATTATGGATTTATGCGAGCAGTTTAGATACTATTTCCATAGTTCAAAGGCATCATAATGCCTTTAATAATACTATATCAAAAAGAACAGTTTTGTTCTGGCTCTAGAGTTTAACAAAGATTTAATTAGCTTTTTCCATTGTTAATGTCAATGTCCCTTTTGTGGAGACAGTTAGGGGCCAGGAACCACAAGGTCTGCTAAATCTCTCACTGTTACCACTTTCAATAGGGAGAAGAAAAGAAGTGGGGGAAGACTTTTAGAGTCTTTTGTGTGGCAATGGGACAAGACTAGGCCTGCTGGACAATTGTCCTGGTTTAAAACTATCAGCTGCTCCACAAGAGAAGAATTTATGGGAGATATATATATATATTAGAATTGATGCCTTTATGTTGCAGTGTTGCAGAAGAGTACTGAATATCCACGGACTGCCAAAAGAACAGATATGTCTTGGAGAAGATAGAGCAAAAATGCTCCATGGAGGCAAAGACAATAAAGCTTTGACCCACATACTTTGGCATGTTGCTAGGAGAGGCTATTCCTTGGAGAGGGACATCATGCTTGGAAAGGTGAAGGGTCGGCTAAAAAGAGGAAGACCTTCAACCACATTGATTAACACAATGACTGCAGCAGAGGGCTCAAGTGTACCAGGAAGTGTAAGGATGGCATAGGACGGGACACGGTTAAGATCTATTGTTTGTAGGGTAGTTATGGTATTCAATTTGATAGCACCTAAGAACAACAACATATTAATGTACTATATGTATCCTGATTCAGGCCATGGTCTTCACAATTATTTACTATGCATTGGAGAACTGAATAATGACCAAGGATGATGTAAGAAGAGTCGACGCTTTTGAGTCATGGTGCCACGGAAGTGTATTGAACACAATATGCCCTGCCAAAACAATGAAAAGTTCTGTCCTAGAGAGGGTGAAACCAAACTGCTTCTTGGAGGCAAGGATTTTGAGACGCTGCCTCACACATTTTGGGCATGTGGCCAGGAGGGATCAGACCTTGGAGAACGTCATCAGGCTTGGAAGGATGGAGGGACCACAAAAGGAGAAAAAGATTCTGGGTGAGATGGATTGACACTATAACTGGGGTAATGAGGGTGTGTGTGTCAGAGACAGTGAAATTGA